>NC_091117.1:148770187-148865187 GCF_040183065.1 Periplaneta americana
ACTCGAAATCAAGAAAAATTGTACCCGATGACAGCAATAACAAGGCATGTTGTTTCGTATGACTCGAAATCGAGGCAAATTGTACCGTATGAAAGCAATAACGACGCAAATTTTATTGTAAGACTCCAATAAATAAGAAAATTGCATCGTATGACTGCAATAAAAATGCAAATTCTATCGTATGACTGCCATAACAGGCGAAGGCGTATCGTATGACTGCAATAACAAGCAAAGTTGTATCGTATGACTGCAATAGCAAGTCAAGTTGTAACATTTTAGTGTAATAACAAGGCAAGTTCTATCGTTTATGTGCAATAACAAGTCAAGTTGTGTCGTATGACTACTATAACAAGGCAAGTTGTACTGTATGAATGCAATAACAACGCAATTTGTATGATATGACTCCAATAGCAAGTCAAATTGAATTCTAGGTCGGCAGTAACAAAGCAAGTTGTATTGTATTACTGTTATAGCAAGGGAAATTGTATGATATGACTGATATAACGTGGCAAATTGCACCGATGACTGAAATAAAAGGGCACGTTGTACCGTATGACTGCAAATCAGGCCAAATTTTATCGTATGACTTCAATAAAAATTTAACTTCTTTCGCATGACTGTTATATTAAGACAAGTTGAATCATATGACTGCAATAACAAGGCAAGGTGTAGCGTATGACTGTTATGGCAAAGGAAGTGTTATCGTATGACTGCAATAACAAACCAAATTGTACTGTAAGACTGCAATAACAAAGCACGTTATATCATATGATTGCAACAACGAGGCAAGTTGTATTGAATTACTGCTATAACAAGGCAAGTTGTATCGTATAACTAGAAGTCTAGGCTAATTGTAACGTATGGCTGCAATAACACGGCATGTTGTTTCGTATGACTGCAATAACAAAGGAAGTTTTATCGTATGACTGCAATAACATAGGAATTTGTGTCGCATTACTGCAATAACAAGTCATGTTGTTTCGTGTGACTGCAATAACAAAGCAAGTTGTATTGTATGACTACAACCACAAAGGAAATTGTATCGCATAACTCCAATAACAATTCAAGTTGTACTGAATTTTTCGATATCAAGGCAAATTGTACGTATGATTCCGATAACAAGGCATGTTCTTTCGTATTACTGCAATAACAAAGCAAGTTTTATCGTATGACTGGTATGACAAAGGAAATTGTATCGTATGACTGCAACAACAAGGCAAGTTGTGCCGTATTACTGCTAGAACTAGGCAAATTGTATCGCATGACTACTATAACAAGGCAAGTTGTACTGTATAAATGAAATAACAACGCAAGATGTATTGTATGACTTCAATAACACGGCAAATTGAATCGTAGGACAGCAATAACAAGACTACTTGTATTGTACGTCTGCATTAACAAGGCAAATTGTATGGTATGACTGATATATCATGGCAAATTGTACCAGATGTCTGAAATAACTAGGAAAGTTGTATCGTATGACTGCAAATCAGGCCACATTGTATCCTATGACTGCAATAAAAAGGTAATTTGTTACGTATGACTGTTATATCAAGACAAGTTGTATCATATGACCGCAATAAGAAGGCAAGTTGTATCTTATGACTGCTTTAACAAGGGAAGTGTTATCGTAGGACTGCAATAACAAAGCAAATTGAATCGTTTGACTGCAGAGAACAATGCAAGTTATATCGTGTGACTGCAGTAACAAGGCAAGTTGTATTGAATGGCTCCTATAACTAGGCAAGTTGTATCGTATGACTCGAAATCAAGGCATATTGTACCGTATGACTGCAATAACAAGGCAAATGGTATCGTATGACACCAATGACAAAGAAAATTGAATCGCGTGACTGCAATAAAAAGCAAGTTGTATCATATGACTGCAATAACAGGGTAAGTTGTTTCGTATGACTGCAATAATAAGGCAAGTTTTAACGTTTGAGTGCAATAACAAGGCAAGATGTAACGTTTGAGTGCAATAACAAGGCAATTTGTGTCGTATGTCTATTATAAGAAGGCAAGTTGTACTGTATGACTACAATAACGACGCAAGTTGTATAGTATGACTGCAATAACAGGGCAAATTGAATTGTAGGACAGCAATAACAATGCATGTTTTATGGCATGACTGCAGTAATCAGGTAAGTTGTATGGTATGACTGATATAAAATGGCATATTACACCGATGACTGAAATATAAAGGCAAATTGTATCGTATGACTGTAAATCATACCAAATTGTATCGTATGACTGCAATAAAAAGGTAAGTTGTTTCGTATGACTGTTATATCAAGACAACTTGTATCATATGACTGCAATAACAAGGCAATGTGTATCGTATGACTGTTACGACAAGGGAAGTATTATCGTATGAATGCAATAACAAACCAAATTCTACCATATGACTGCAATAACAAAGGAAATATTATCGTATGATTCCAATGACAAAGGAAATTGTATCGCATAACTGCAATAACTGGGCAAGTTGTACCGTACGACTGCAAGAACAAGGCAAATTGTATCTATGACTGCAATAACAAGGCAAGTTGTTTCGTATGACTGCAATATCAAGGGAAGCTCTCTCATATGATTGCAATCACAAGCCAAGTTGTATTGTAAGACTGCATTTAGCATGCAAAATGTATCGTGTGACTGCAAACCAAGGCAAATTGTATGTTCCAATGACTGCAATAACAAGGGAAGTTGTACCATATGCCTGCAATAACATGGCGATTTGTATCCTAAGAGTGCAATAACAAGGAAAGTTGTATCGTATGTCTCCAATAAAAAAGGCTAGTTGTATTTTATGAGTACACTAACACGGAAAGTTGTATCGTATCACTGAAATAACAAGGCAAGTTGTATCGTATGACTGCACTAAGAAAACAAGTTGTATGTCATGAATGACTGCAAGAACAAGGCAATTTGTATCGTATGACTGTAATAACAAGTCATGTTGTATCTTATGAGTGAAATAAAAAGGAAAGTTGTATCGTTTAAGAGAAACAACAAGGCATGTTGCATCGTATGACTGCAACAACAAGGCAAGTAGTGTCATATGACTGTAATAACAAGGCAAGTTGTGTCGGATGACTGCAATGTATTGTATGACTGAAATAAAGATCAAGTTTTATGTTATGAATGATGCAAGAACAAGTCTCGTTGTATCGTATGAGTGCAATAAGAAGGCAATTTCAATCGTCTGAGTGCAATATATAATTCGTGGAGCTACAGCCCGTGAAGGGCCTAGGCCGACCATCCGGCTGCAGGCCTAACGCCCACATGCCGAAACAGAGGTGGACGATCATCCAACCAGAATGGAGGTATCGTGTGGTTAGCACGGTGATCACCCCAGCCGTTATAGCTGGTATTCGCAACCGGATTTCGATACCTATCGTAGCTCCCCAAGTGCATCACGATGCTGGGTGGGCACCGGTGTCATATACTGGCCGAAATTTCATGAGAAAATTTCTTCTGCCATGAGGACTCGAACCAGCGCGCATTCCGTAACGCGAGGCCTAGGCGGGATGCCTTAAACCTCGACGCCACGGCGCCGGACTTGAGTGCAATAACACGCCAAATTGTATCGTATGACTGTAATAACAAGATCGGTTGTATCCTAAATGTGCAATAACAGGGCAGGTAATTCGTAAGAGTGCAATAACGAGGCAAGTCGTACCGTGTGAGTGCAATAGCAAGGGAAGTTGAGTCGTATGAGTGCAATATCAACGCAAATTGTATCTTAAAACTGCAATAACAAGGCGAGTTGTATCGTATATTGCAATAACAATAGATTCGATTGTTATGAGTGCAATAGCAAGGAAAGTTGTATCGTATGTGTGCAATGACAAGACAATTCGTATCGTATGGTTGCACTAACAAGGAACGCTGAATCGTATGTTTGCATTTATAAGGCAAATTGTATAGCATCACTACAATAACAAGGTAAATTATATCGTATGACTGCAATAACAAGACAAGATGTATCGTATGACTGCCATAACAAGGGTAGTTCTATCGCATGACTGCTGTAACAAGGTACGTTATAACATCTGACTCCTATAACAATGCAAGTTCTATGGTATGACTGCTATAACAAGGCAAAGTACTTCATATACCTCCAATAAGAAGACAAATTGTATCGTATACTGCAATATCAAGGCTAGTTGTACCTTACGACTACAATGGAGACAAATTCTATCGTATTACTGCAATAACAAGGCAAGTTGTATCGTTTGAGTGCAATACCAAGGCAATTTGTATCGTATGACTGCAATTACTAAGGTAATTGTATCGCATGACTGCAATAACAGGGCAAGTTGTAACATATTTCTGCAAGAACAAGGCAAATTGTATCGTATCACTGCAATAACAAGGCATGTTGTTTCGTATGACTGAAATATCAAGGCAAGTTCTATCGTATGATTGCAATAACAAGGCAAATTCTACTTTAAGACTGCAATAACAATGCAAATTGTACCGTATGACTGCAAAAACAAGGAAAGTTTTATGTTATGAATGACTGCAATAACAAGGCAAGTTGCACCATTTGTGTGCAACAACATATCGTGTTGTATCCTAAGAGTGCAATGACAAGGAATATTGTATCGTATGCCTCCAATAAAAAAGGCAACTTGTATTTTATGTGTGCAGTAGCAAGTTGTATCGTATCACGGAAGTAACAAGGCAAGTTATATCGTATGACTGCATAAAGAAAACAAGTTTTATGTTGTGAATGACTGCAATAACAAGCAAGTTGCATAGCATGTCTGCAATAACAAGGCATGTTGTATCTTATGAGTGCAATAATAAGGAAAGTTGAATCATTTGAGACAAATAAGTCAAGTTGTACCCTATGACTGCAACAACATGGCAAGTAGTGTCAAATGACTGTAATAACAAGGGAAGTTGTATCGAATGACTGCAATGTTTTATATGACTCAAATTACAAGGCAAGTTTTGTTATGAATGATGCAATAACAAGGCAAGTTGTACTGTATGACTGCCACAACAAATCAAGTTCTATCGTGTGACTGCAATAACAAGGCACGTTTAATCGTATGAATCTAACAACAAAGCATTTGTTTACCAGTTGTTTACTATGATTGCAATAGCAAGGCATTTTCAATCGTATAAGTGCAATAACACGCCAAATTGTAGCGTATGACTAATAAGAAGGCGAGTTCTATCCTAAACGTGCAATATCAGGGTGCGTTAAATCGTATGAGTGCAATAACAAGGCAAGTCGTATCGCGTGAGTGGAATAGCAAGGCAAGTGGAATCGCAAGTGGGCAATATCAACGCAACTTGTATCGTAAAACTCCAATAACAAGGCGAGATGTATCGCTCATTGCAATAACAAGAGAGTTGATTGTTATGAGTGCAATGACAAGGAAGGTTGTATCGTACGTGTGCAATAACAAGACAATTTGTATTGTACGAGTGCAATAACAAGGCAAATTGAAATGTATGACTGGAATCAGAAGGCAAATTGTATCGTATGACTCCAATAACAAGGTAAGATATATCGTATAACTGCAATAACAAGACAATTTGTATCGTATGACTTCAATAACAGGGATAGTTGTATCGCATGACTGCTATAACAAGGCACGTTGTAACATATGACTCCAATATCAATGCCAGTTCTATGGTATGACTGCTATAACAAGGCAATATACTTCATATGACTGCAATAACAAGGCATGTTGATTGTTATGAATGTAATAACAAGGCAAGTGGTATCGTATGTATGCAATAACAAGACAATTAGTATCGTACGTGTGCAATAACATGCAAGTTGAATCGTATGATTGCAATAACAAGGCAAATTGTATCGTATGACTGCAATAAATGATAAGTTAAATCGTATGACTGCAAAAATAAGAAAAGGTCGACCGTATTGTATAACTGCAATACCAAGGCACGTTGTATCGTATTACTGCAATAGCAATGAAAGTTCTATGATATGACTGCTAGAACAAGACAATTTTCTTCGTATGAATGCAATAAGAAAGAAAATTGTACCGCATACTGCAATAACAAGACAAGTTGTATCTTATGACTGCAAATGATGGCAAATTTTATCTTATGACTGCTATACCAAGGCAAGTAGTATCATACGACAGCAATAACAAGGAAAATTATCCCGCATTACTGCAATACCAAGGGATGTTTAATGTATGACTGCAAATCAAGGCAAATAGTATCGTACGAATTCAATAACAAGCCATGTTTTATAGTATGACTGCAATAACAAGGCATATTGTATCATATGACTGCAATAAAAGTCAAGTTTTATCGTGTTACAGCTATAGCGTGGCAAGTTGAGATGAGTGACTGCAATAAAAAGGCAAATTGTATCGTAAGACTGCAAAATCAAGGCAAGATGTATCGTATGAGTGCAATAAAGTTGCAGAAAAAAGGCACGTTTTATGTTATGAAAGACAGCAATAACAAGGCAGGTCGTTTCTTATGAGTGCAATAACAAAGAAAATTGTAAAGTATGACGGCAATAACAATGCAAGTTGTATCGTTTGTGTGCAATAACAAGGCAAGATGTATCGTATCAGTGCAATGACAAGTTAAGTTGAATTGTATGATATCAATAAAAAGGCAAATTGTATCGTATGACTGTAATAACAAGGTAAATTATATCGTATTACTGCAATAACAAGACAAGATATATCATATGAGCGCAATGACAAGTTAAGTTGAATTGTATGATTTCAATAAAAAGGCAAATTGTATCGTATGACTGTAATAACAAGGTAAATTATATCGTATTACTGCAATAACAAGACAAGATATATCATATGAGCGCAATGACAAGTTAAGTTGAATTGTATGATTTCAATAAAAAGGCAAATTGTATCGTATGACTGTAATAACAAGGTAAATTATATCGTATTACTGCAATAACAAGACAAGATATATCGTATGACTGCAATAACAGGGTAAGTAGTATCTTATAACTGCTATAACAATGCAAGTTGTATGGTATGACGGCAAATAACAATGCGAGTTTCACCGTATGACTGCTATAACAAGGCTATTTGTATCGTATGACTGCAATAACGAGGCAAATTGCACAGTATGACTGAAATAACAAGGGAATATTTATCGTATGACTGCAAATCATGGGAAGTTGTACCGTATGGCAGTTATAACAAAGCAAGTTCTATGGTATGACTGCTATAACAATGCAAGATACATCATATGACTGCAATAATAAAGCAAATTGCACCGTATGCTTCAATAACAAGTTTAGTAAGTTGTACCTTATGACTGCAAATCAAGGCAAATTGTATCGTATGACTGCAATAACAAGGTAAGTTATACCGTATGACTGCAATAATAAGAAAAGATATATCGCATGACTGCAATAACAAGGCAAGTTATATCGTATTACTGCAATAACAATGTAAGTTCTGTGTTATGACTGCTATAAAAAGACAAGTTACTTCGTATGAACGCAATAACAAGGATAGTTGTACCGTATACTGCAACAAGGCAAATTGTATCGTATGACTTCAATAACAAGCCAGTTTTATCGTATGACTGCAATAGCAATGCAAGTTTTATCGTTTGGTTGCAATAACAAAGCAAGTTGATTGTTATAAGTGCTATAACAAGGCACGTTGTATGGTATGTGTGCAATAACAAGACAATTCGTAACGTACGAATGCAGTAACATGGCAAGTTGAATCATATGATTGCAATAACAAGGAAAAATGCATCGTATAACTGCAATAACAGTTTAAGTTATATCGTATGTCTGTAATAGTAAGAAAAGATGTATCGTATCACTACAACAACAAGGCAAATTGTATCGTATGACTGCAATAACAAGGCCAATTGTATCGTATGACTGCAATAACAAGGCCAATTGTACGGTATACTGCAATAACAAGACAGTTTTATCTTATGACTGCAAAAGAAGGCAAATTTTATGTTATGACTGCTACAACAAGACAAGTCGTATCGTGTGACTGGAATAACAAGACAAATTGTCCCTATGACTGCAATAACAATGCATCTTTATCGTATGTCTGCAAATCAAGGCAATATTTATCGTACGACTGCAATAACAAGGCAAGTTGTATCGTATGACTGCAATAAATGTCAAGTTTTATCGTATGACTGTAGTAACAAGGCAAATTGAGTCGCGTGACTGCAATAACAAGGCAAGTTGTATCGTATGACTGCAATATGGAGACGATATGTATCTTTATTGTGCAATAACAAAGCAAGTTGTATCGTATGAAGGCAAATTCAAGGCAAGTTGTATCGTATGATTGCAATAACAAGGCGAATTGTATCGTATGACAATAATAATTAGGAAAGTTGTGTCGTATGACTGAAATAGCAATGAAAATTGTATCGTATATCTGCAATAACAACGCATGTTTTATCGTATTAGTGCAATAACAAGGCTAGCTGTATTGTTTGAGTGCAATAACAAGGCACGTTGTATGTCACGAATGATTGCAATAACAATAAAAGTTCTACCGTATGACTGCAATAACAAGGCAAGTTGTATCGTATAACTGCAATAACAAGGCAACGTTTATCTTATGACTGCAATAGCAAGGCAAGTTGTATCGTATAACGGCAATAAGAATGCAATTTGTATCGTATGAGTGCAATAACAATACAAGTTTTATCGTAGGAGTGCAATAACAACTTAAGTTGTATCTTATGACTGCAATAACAAGGCAAGTTTTATCGTAGGAGTGCAATAAGAAAGCAAGTTTATCGTATGACTGCAATAACAAGGCAAGTTGTTTCATATGACTGGAATAGCAAGGCAAGTTGTATCATATGACTGCAATGACAAGGCAAGCTTTATGTTAGGAATGTCTGCAATAACAAGGCAATTTTTATCGTATGACTGCAATAATAAGGCAATTGTATGTTATGAATGACTGCAATAGCAAGGTAAGTTGTATCGTATGACTGCAATAACAATGCAAGTTGTATCTTTGATTAAAGTTCACGTTAACACTTCGTTTGTTAAAAACATAAAATTACTTAGTCACACGTTAAAAAGTGTTAAAATTTTGGAAAAGGTATATACCTTTTTTAAAATTTTAACACTTTTTAACGTGTGACTTAGTAATTTTATGTTTTTAGCAAGTTGTATGTTATGAATGACTGCAATAACAAGGTAAGTCGGAGTACTTTACTGTTGATGTATCAAAATAACAGATTCAATAACGAGATTTTGAGCAATAATACATTAACCTTATATAGGTACTTTGAAGCCGTATGAAGTCCATTTTTTAACGTAATCGAGTTTTATATGATTTCCGCATATTTTGAACCCGCTCTATCCAATGGTGAAGTCAATTCGCGTCTAACTGTATTAGGTCCCAAGCAAACAAGGCTTGAAATATAGCGTTCACTTCAAATCGTATTTTGTCCACTTCTTCGTCCATATCAAACCATATTAAGTCCTCGTCGATATAAAAAGGCAATCTGTTTGTGTAAATTTCTTTGCACTGAATGATTTGGCGCTAATTCTTAACTGTCTATTGTCTCCCAATGTCAGTTGATTATTGGTTACCAGTGTGTGAAGGTTTGTTTTTTATATATACTGTTAATTAAAGAAGATGGCAGGAGAAATTGCTGTAAGAAAATACAGCAGAGGTTGCAGAAAAAACTGAAAACTAAAACTGCGAGACAAAGGCAATCTGAATTTCGATAATTAAAGTTATTACTCTGTTTGTGGTTATTGCAGTGAGCCATTGTTAGTTATTAACAGAATGTTACGGAATCTAGAACAAGTTCATCACTCTGCAAACTGTGACACGAGAACACATTGAATTGAATGCTCTTAGAATTTTATTTTATTTTCAGGAATCGCGATAAAGAGCCTGACCAAACGTTGTTTGACCCACCTTGTCAGCACACGGATGAGCGCTTCCATTGTTATACAAATCCTGTACACTACCTATGTAAGGCCAAGGAGAAAGTCTTTGGTACTGCAAACAAAAATGAACAGGACCGTAGGCTTTCTTTATTGATTCACGTTTCACATCCCAGAACCTATAATGTAGGCGTCCCACAACACCTTAATGTGAAAAAGACTTTGTTTTACAAAATATGTAATACTAAATTTAACTTAGGATTTGGTACCCCAGCAAAGACCAATGTAGTTACTGCCAGAGGATGTTGCACAAAATTCAGAATCCCAAAGAAGAAGAAAAAATTCAATTCATTACTTAATTACGAATTCATAAATTGAGGGCTAAGGCTTTTCCCCAAATTATGAAGGAGAAGAAAGTGGGGATACTCTCATTTTGTTTCGACATGCAACAGGTGCAAGTGCTTCAGAAGTTATCGGTAGGGATGTCTTATTACTCCAGACAGATAAGCCATTATTGTCTGTGTGTAACAGGTATAGAAAACTCAGCTACATCTCATTTTTATGTGCGGAATGAAAACAGTCCGGCAGAGGATCAGTAAGTTGAAGTGGCATCTACTGTGTGTAATTTTTTTTTAGAAAAGTTTGAATATCCAGAACAAACAGAAAGCTTAAGACTATTCTCTGATGGCTGCTGTGGCCAAAATAAGAACATGCATGTTGTTCACGTATTAGTTTTGTTTCTGCTTTTTTAGATGCCTTAACATTTAAAGGAAAGAAGCATGTATTTCCCAGTAAGAGGCCACTCCTATCTTCCTGCTGACCGAGTTTTCGGGATAGTGGAGAAACGCTTAAGAAGGTATGAGAAAATAATATCCCCCAAACAATATGCTAAACTTTATGAAAGCATTAGTCTGTACATGCATGCACAAATAGTTGGGAAATCAAGAATTATAAGTCACTTCAACTACACCTGAAAAAACTTGTCGGGATCAACGATATGAAACGGATAATGCTGAAGAAAATAATGAAAAATGGACAGATTAATGTATTAATGAATATGGGACCCACATACCAAATGGATGTTCCGTCAAAGAAATATAGCTCTGTTTTGGAAAAGGGTACAAAACTGGATGAAATATCCGATCCATTGATGATGCCTCTACAAAGAAACTCAAAAGAGAAGAAAACTAATATAGAGAATTTATTTATGAAAAGGTATGAAGACGACTGGAGAACTAATGATGACCTGAACTTCTAATCAGAATTTTGGATGATCCAACACACACTCTTGAGACCGACGAAGATATGATAAGGTGTGATTGCTTGGAAGATGGAGGAGGATTGTCACAACTTTGAAATAATAATTAAATTCAATATTTTCCTACATGTTAAACCGTCCTGTATACTAAATTGTGAATTGTATAACACCTTCCTTAAGAGCCTTTTTTCAGAATAAGACAATCAAACGTCTAAAGAAAGATTAACCTATACATTATGTTTTATTTATGTAAACGAATTTGATAAATTTGAATCATATTCAAAATTCAGAATTCATTTATGTTGTCTTCCACATCAAACCATATTATGTCCATCATGTTTTTTTTTTTTTTATTATCAACAGCCCCATTTTGAAAATGATTTCAATGAAAGTGTATCCTCAATCTCGAAATCTATAAATAATTTTGGACACTTGAAATTTAAATTTATCTCCAAGGGTTTAGGACTTAACGGTTTTTCTTCTCTCCTGAAAATTTTGCTTTAGTGGACATAATACGTTTTGAAAAGTACCTCCATATAAACTATCAATAATACTTATTCAAAAACGCTGAGTTGCAAAGTCTTTTCTTCGTTAATGAAAGCAATGTTACTTTAACTTACTCTCAAAAACCCCAATTCTTACATATACTTTGTTATTGCAGAGCACCCCTCAATTACATGACAGCACTAATTATGCTCATCCGACAAGCTGCATACACTATTTTATCCCCGTTTATTTAATAATGCGTTTAATGTGTTCATGATATGATCGTTGATTGACTGCGATATGTGCATGACTGTGCGGTAATGAATGCTATTACCGAATCGGTGCAATAATCATTTACATATCGTACTCAGTGTGGTAATGAATGCCATTACCTTGGTGATATGACGATGGATAAGTATCCATTATCAAATGAACGCGGATAAATTATATGTAAATCAAATAATAAAGACAGGTCTGTTACAAATGATGTTTATTTCATTCCAGAAACAAAATTGTACAATTATGATAATTACCCAAGAACATGTAACACATATCCTAATATTACAGACATTTATCAGCTTATTGCGGCTAAATCGTAAAGGATAGATCAGAACATATTGCGAATGAAAAGAGTTAATAAATGCTACCTTTTTAAAAATGTAATCCGCTTTGATCCAGCTATTACGATTTAGGGATTAGGACATATTTTGTTTGGCTTACGCAACTACTATGCTGAGAGCATGTTTTAATAACTTAAATAACTGCAAGGGTGTGACGTCACGCAAAGATTAAGGGTAAACAGTCGCGAAATTGTGACAAACATGGAACATTTTTTTATTACTTTAATAAATAGTACAAACTTTTATCTATTAAATACTGAAACACTTTGCTTGTCTGAAGGACCTAGCGTGGCGCAATGTGCCACCGCGGTTATTTAGTAAGTCTATGTGTGCCACTCACCCTTTCGGTAGCCATTTTGGAGTTTCCGTGTTATAGAAATTTGCTTGGAATTTAAACACTCAAACTATCTGACCAGTGCTAGGAAGGCTGTGGCTTGTTACTTCCTTATGGATATAGACAACGTTAAGTGCACTGTTTGAGGTGAGATAGTAGATAAATAGTACTATAACTTTAAACTCGTTTTCCGTAACTTATACTGTATTTTTCAATGCTTATGTACCTTTTTCCATGCAGCCATTAGGAGTAAAAATATGAAATTTTGCACATAAGCTTAAAACTGTATTACCTGCACTGCCACATTTTACGCAATAAGAATATTTTTCTTCATTTTACATTATTTAATACTATCATAACCGTTGGGAGGGTCGTCCAATTTGAGTAAAGCCCGGTTCAGACTGTGCGTGTTTCTGTGATGGATTCCAAGATGGCTGCGCTGATGGGTAGCCTGCGTGCTCACTTGCCGGAAGTAATGCGCTCTGGTGGATCCTTGGATGGCTTGCTTGCTGGATTTCGAGGTTAGGTTCCTTGCTATTTTTCGTGATGGTTTGCAGCTGGATCCAAAAATGATCATATAATATCAGCACTGAAACCATGTCGTCATGTTCGTTGTTTTCCAACTAAACTTGTTTTTTTTTTTTTTTCTATATTCTTCAGTTTCTAAGAAACAACAATTAAATATCGGAATTTAGCTGTTTTGCACTTATGGCATAATTACTTTGTTGCGATATTTACTACTCTTAATGTAGGACTTTGGTAGTTTTCCACTCACGGTTTAGTTTCTTTTTGACCATGAGTGTTGGCAACAGATGAAACAGTAGATGATTTTCCAATTTGAACTGTGAAAAGAGCAGCTCCGTGTGAACAACTACCATCACCGTAGGCAACACGGGAGCCAGCAAGTGAGCACGCAGGGCAGCCATCAGCGCAGCCACCTTGGAATCCATCACAGAAACTAGCACCGTCTGAACCAGGCTTAAGTCATTATTTCATTAATTATTTACTATATTATGAATGAAACATATTTTCCCTAGGGAAGTAATGTGACTTGCATCCCGTCGTCAATAGAAACCAACAATAACACTGAAAAATCCATACACTTCTTAAAAAAAAAACAATAACAGCATACGAGCGTAGGAATGAAGAAACATTTAATTCACTGCTAAGAATAAAGTCATTGTTTAGGTTGCCAAGCACGACAAAAGAAGGGGCAGTTTAGATACCAGTAAAGCATGAAACTACAGAGTGGACGAAAACTGCCGCTATATTCGGATTTTTGCTGGAAAACACACCTGTGCATAAAAAAATGTGTCGGTGATACTGGTGTGACAAGCGGAAGACATCTGGCGGACGAATTTGAAAGTATTATCTTGACAGAAGACATCTGGTGGACACTGAGGGAATCTATAACAAAATCACAATACATTGATTCTCTGTCATTTCAAGAAATGCATATTAAAGTGTTAGTTGGGAGGCCGGAGGAAAAAAGACTTTTGGGGAGGCCGACACGTAGATGGGAGGATAATATAAAAATGGATTTGAGGGAGGTAGGATATGATGGTAGAGACTGGATTAAACTTAGGGACCGATGGGGGGGCTTGTGTGAGAGCGGCAATGAACCTCTGGGTTCCTTAAAAGCAGTGGCTTTTCTCCATGAATGCAAGGCATACAATGCATGCTCTTAGATTTCAGTTGGGATGATTGATTTCATATTTTAACAGGAAAATTGTAAAATAACACATAAACATAGTTTAAATTCCCACCCAAAGCATGAGATACTTTTAGTTCAACAAGACTTAGACGTGTGGCGCTACGGTATTCTCGGCTTATGTGGCTACCAACGAGTTAGAAAGAGAAAGATATAGAGTGGTCATTGCGCCGCCATGTTTGAAGAAAATTGAACGACCGTCGGTAATGAACTTATGCGTCCAAAACAAAGTGGGCGTGGTGATAACTGACATTAGAATCGTCAGCTGTCTTAATTTCGTTTGCATAAATCAGTTAAACTGAAGTGGAAAAACCTAGTATTTCGTCAAATACGTGCTAGAACTTAATCTAAACTTATGTACGCTAAATTTAAAACACTTGAGCTATTCCTAGAAGGAATGCTTAAAAGAATAACCTAAGCAAAATTGTCATGTAGTATGACAAGAAGTCCTAGCAAATATACTGAAGAAAATGTTAATATTCCTAGGTTCTTTTAAATGCGACCTGCCTATAAAATGAATGAGTATGATTCGGATGATTTTATTAAATTGTTTTCCCAGTCTCTACACGTTGCAAAACTATTTACTATACCATAAGATATAGAATAAAAGTAGGCCTTATCTGTAGTAAACAACCTTTACCTCCAAGCTTGTAACGTGGGTGAAACATGACAAAACACGCTTTCAGTTTTTTTGTTATAGTAAAGTATAATTATTATCGAAATGTGAACGTGAGGCCAACAGCCGGCTGGTCTGTCTGAACCTTTCAAGGAGTGTGGCACCACAGATAATTATTAGTGTATAATTGAGCACCCACGTACAATAATGGGGTAAGTAGTTACGAAATATATTCATACTTATCCCATTATTGCACGTGGGTGCTCAATTATGTTCTTTCATGTCCTTCCAGTCAAAATACTAACAACAATACGACCTACCCCAGAGTTTTGCGTTATTTTAGATGCGAGTGTCGAAATACAATTTTAATATTTGATTGCTATTACTAGGTTTGAAACGGAATTGTAGCGGTTTTATCCGTATTTAGTTTAACTTTATTACTAGTGAACCATTTATTTGATTAATCGTTTGTCTTCGAAATAGGCCTACTTTTTATAAGCTACAACTCATCGTCTTCTATAAGCAGTAAGGACAGAAGGAGCAGAAATAAAGCATGCCGGTGTCGAAATACAATTTTAATATTTGATTGCTATTACTGGGTTTGAAACGGAATTGTAGCGGCTTTATCCGTATTTAGTTTAACTTTATTACTAGTGAACCATTTATTTGATTAATCGTTTGTCTTCGAAATATGCCTACTTCTTATAAGCTACAGCTTATCGTCTTCTTGTATAAGCAGTAAGGACAGAAGGAGCAGAAATAAAGGATGCCGGTGTCGAAATACAGTTTTAATATTGTATTGCTATTTGTTTTTCACTGGGTCTGAAACGGAATTGTATTGGTTTTATCCGTATTTAGTTTAAATACATTACCAGTGAACCATTTATTTTGTTTATGCCGGGCGTTGTTACAAATTTATGCATGAAAAAAAATGCTGCTAATTAACAAAATTATGGACTTAACTTCATAAAATTTACATGAAATATGATATATCAGTTGTCTTTTTCTTTCGTTTTTTTGTACTTCTTACCTCCGTTATACAACATTGTAAGCAGACGAATTTTTACCAAAGACGTTATAATAGTATATTTTTACAAAGGTGGGCGCTTAGCTCAGATCTGCCGTGTTTCGCGGTGGCACCGCAAAGAGCGCTGTACAGGACAACATGGCCACTCTATAGTCTTCTCTTTCTAACTCGTTGGTGGCTACATTCGGTGACGTCATCTCAACACTGGTTTCTGTGAAGCTACTGGGTAAAATGCGGGCGGGAAAAGGCTTGCTGCATGCGATTCAAAAACTGCATTCGCGGACAGCAGGTAGTAATTTCGTAATGGTCCTGAAGACAGAGGCATTTGTCACAGTGTTTGTCAAAAATAAGTGCCACATATTGGGCTAATCGTGAACTACGTACAACTATATGCGTTAGGTTTAGATGAACGGGAACAGAATTCTTTTTTTCCACCCTCACTATTGTCGAAATACCGTTAAAGCAATAAAACTGACTAATCCCCAGCAGAAGCAACCCCAGCTCAGTTGGTGTGAGAATTCCAAGTGGTACAGTAAAATTTCTGTGTGTAGAAAGTTTCATTGTGAAATAATAAGTGTTCCGCTGTAATATTTTTATTTAGCCTACTGTATTTATATAGTTTATGAAGAGTTAATGTTCATTAGTTATGGATAAAGAAGACATTATTATAAATGTATTTGATAAGCCTTTCCATGCTCGAACTGTAATGACAAATTTATTATTGCGAAAAATGGACGGCCAATTCCCCATCTCACGAACTTGAAATCAGAGAACAAAACTTGCGTGCGAAATTTTAATCCCGATCTGTATAATAAAACTGTCTGGTTATGCGGTTCTGAAGTACTGCGTAAATTATTCTGTTGGCCCTGTTTGCTGTTTGGAAACGACAGTTCCCCATGGAACAGTAAGAAACGTGGCTATTCAGATCTGAATAATTTACATACTGCGACATCAAGACATGAAAAATCACTCTCACATCCGTGCGCTCATAACTTTGGCGACATTCGGGAAAAATAGAATAGACTTCCAACTAGATAAACAAAAACGAGAGAGCATTATTAGGCATAATGAAACTGTGAAAGAAAACCGCGAAATTCTGAAAAGATTAACATCTGTGACGTGCTTTCTAGGAAAACAGGAACTTGCTTTCCGCGGACAACGAGAGCGAGGACTCTAACAATCGCGGCAACTATGTCGAACTCTTACATTTACTTGCCGAATTTGACGGTAAATTAAAACATAATTTTGCAACCTCAACAGTTTTCACGGGAACATCACCTTCATTTCAAAGGATTGGCGCAGTTATGTTTCAGGAAATCAAGTCACAAATTAAGACAACAAAATTCGTTTCAATTATGCTAGATGAGACTTCAGATATTACCAATTTATCTCAGTTATCTACAGTGTTGCGTTACACACATGGCGACGTTCTTGTGGAAAGATTTCTAGGGTTCAGTGACGTCAGTTCTGATCGAATTGCAGTAAAACTAGCGACTCTGGTTATTGGAGTTCTAGATAGATTTGAATGTAGAGATAAACTGATTGCCCAGACTTATGACGGAGCTGCGGTTATGGCAGGTCAACTAAATGGGGTACAGGCTAGGGTTAAGGAAATCATTCCTGAGGCAATTTTTATACACTGTTACGCACACAAGTAGAATTTAGTGTTGTCTCAGTCTGAGTCACTGAGGAGTTCTGCGAAAAGACCAGGAGGGTGGGATTTTCCTTCAAACTATAAGTGAGTGTTATCATATTTAATGACTGAAGAGAAGCGGTTAATGTAATTTATATAGGCTACTACAGTTTACCTTACTATTTCCTTTTACGGTATGTCTTAATTTTGAAATGCGTTTAATATTAAAACTTACATGTTATGAAGAATATCATGATCATTTTTAAATGTGTGATTGATTATTGTATTATATGAACAATAAGAATAGGTATCTAGATATTGGAGTCTATGCTTTTTGAGATAAATCTTTTTGTATTGCATGCCTTAGCTCAAAGGTCAGGATACGCCACTGCTTAAAAGCCATTTGTAAATCATTTCAAGAACGTAACATGCAGATACGAGCATTTTCAGTGTGAAAGACGGGAGATATTTGTGGTTGCCGTGTGGGTCCACGAGAGGCCACATAGTGGAAAAAATGAGTAACATTATGCAGGATATCAGACGTGACTATGGGAAGGCACTACCGAGCATACTGTAGATAACTTGTTGAAGTGGGAGAAATAGGTTTTCAGCACGGGATATGCTAAAGACGAGCCGCGAAGTAGGAGACCCTCCACTCGGCGAAAAAACTTGTGATGTCGTCGCCGAGTCATTGGTTCGATCGCCGATGAAATCAACATTTTTTATTTTATTTTATCCGTGATCGAGCCTTCGATTTGGAAGTGCTGTGATCAACAATACGCGACCACACAAAAAAGACCTCAAAATTTAAGCTTTTCGCCCTGTGACTGTTAATGAATTAACAGAGAGGGATTTGAACAGTATCAGACTGTATGAGTCTTGTTGCTGCAAACATTTTCAACACCTGTGAGGCAGAAGGAAAGATAGAACACTGAAAAATTAGTCATTTACCGCAGTTCACGAAATCGGAACATCTTCTGAGCTAAGAAAAATCCGCACTTTCATCAAGAAAGTAAGCACAATCCTCCGAATGTGATACTGACGTCATCGGTGCATAACAGGTACATTTACATTCGTAATTCACTCTGTACTCTTATTTATAATTATTTATAAAACGAGTCCGACAATCGAAAATAATATTACAAAAAATGAATTCATACAATGGAAACAATAATTACTTAGATACTCAATCTTGTTTCTCCTATCAGAGTTTCACAGCGCTAATATAACAAACATATTTGCAAATTATTTTTTATCTTCTTCAAAACTAACATCTTTGAGTCGTGCGATTTTACAAGTGATTGATTGTATACTGAAGGCTATTAAAAGACGATGATAAGCAGGATTGGGGTTTTCCAGCACTGAGAAGTAATCTTGAATGATGTTACATTTTAATGTTTACAAATGTTACTACCAGGTGTGACGAAGCATAATATTCACATACCGTACGCCGAAGACAAGGTATAGATGACTCTAGAGAACTTCAACGTAACAACACAAGAACTATCTGCAGTCTATGCCCATAATATTGTATACCGGTATTAATTTGTTTTTTTTTTTTTACTTTTGCCTGTACACTCAAATACTTAGCTAAATCATTTTATATAAGACTAACTCAATTTGATACACTGTATAGTAATTTTACGGTTTATTCCAATTCAGTGTGCTGGTTTTGTAACAAGCAACAGACATCATCTGAAAATTATCAAATCTGAAAGATATTGTATTTTTTGCCAAACATGTTTTAAACACGGAAAAAAAAAATCTTCCTACGTCTACAGATACGAAAGAAGTATACTTGCAAGAAGCAAAATCACTTAATTTAACTCGATTACGTCATGTAAGTGTTAGAAATTTTATAAAGAGCATTATGTCCAGGATATTTGTATAAAATTTATTCCGTTTTTTAACACGCTATGCGTGCTATATCGTCTTTCACATTCTTAATATTATTGACAATTTTCCCTCATCACTAATATTTGCTTGATTGTTTTTCAACAGTGAATATCAATGTTTTGCACCAAAGCGTGCCTTAAATAATATTGTTCCCAACTACACTTCTAAAATTTTAGTAAATTCTATCATTAGGTAGCTACATTTAGATATGAATTGACAACAATTAATTATGTTTCTAACTTCTGAAATCTCTGCATGCCATCTTGGTTTAGAGAGGGTAGAAGTAAACTGCTTTTCAACACATGATACATGTAAACTAGGAATATCTATCATAATGTGAGTTGTTTAATTGTGGATTTTAAAACTTTATTACCTAAAGTAGCCAATTCTGGATTAAGCTTTATTATGGAATTAGCTTGTATAGATTTGGACTATAATTTGTACTATGCAGTCAACCGGCAGAAGCGAAGTATAGGTCCAACTAAAATAAGAGTTTCATTTCGTCTTTTATTATAATCATGTGGGATGTGGTTGATCTAGTAAATTAATTCGATTATTTAATCTTAGGAAGAAATCGAACTTAACTGAATGTCATAATAAAATTGCATGATAGATTTATATTTTATGGTAGAATAACCGATTTAGGAAATACGTGTGTTGTGTACCGCTAATACAAGAGTTGCCACTGTAGAGCGCTGGATGTCCTGCTGTGGTTGCTTGCCATTGTTGTTTGAATCTGGCAATCTGTAACACATTGGGATATTTTTCGACCCCTCTTAATTCTTACTGATACTAACTTTCAACTCGCTGCTTAGGAAAAGTGGTTCTATATCTGTTACGAATTGAGCAGCGTCAGTTACAGATGATTCGGTTTCCTCGAATTGCTGAATTTGCAGGATAATACCACAGTCTAGTATATACAGTCACGAAGCTTGAGTTGTGAGGGTGCTAGGAAGAACAGACTGTGCCGGTACTATTTCGCATTGTCTGTAATGAGGCGATATTAGCGATCCTATGGTTAGCAACTATCTATGGATGCATATCTACTACCTACGTATTGAGCTTCGTGACTGCACTGTGATAATACCCTCGCTGTATTCATTGGAGCTGATTCTGTAAGCATTCCTTTCACAGGATGTCTTGAAAAATTGATGCGCAATACAAAATGTACAGGAGGAATCGAATCTATTAACGAATATTTACTTCACATCTGTTTGGTTTTGAAAAAGTAATTTAACGTGTTAATTAATTTAAATGTTTAAATGAGTATGTTTAGTGGAAATTTTAACACATGCACTATGTTGACTGTTCTAATAACGAAACTGTCTGGATTTGAAAAAGGAACGCAACATGTTAATAATCTCAATAAAAAGAGGACCTTGCATTAAAGGAGGAACTGAGCGGTTTTAAAATAATAGTAATAGTAATAATAATAATAATAATAATAATAATAATAATAATAATAATAATAACAAGAAGAAGAAGGAGGAAAAAGGGAAGAAGCAGAAGTAAATGCTTTTTTCCTACTGGAATGATGAAAAGTTCCTGATGTTAAAGAACTTACTTCATTATTTAAAAAGTATATTGGCATCTCAATTCCAAGTACTCTGAAATAATGTAGAAGTTCTATTCACAATAGATTTTATATTATTTTTCGGACTCTACACTTTCCTCTAAAATAATTAAAGTTCCTTCAGTAGAGCGGTGAAAATCTGAGTAACCTACAGGATTAGAGTTCAGAAAATTAGTCCTTCTCTCCTTTCTTTTTATTTTTTAACTGAACTTTTAACACACGGGAAATAACAAGATGCGGAAAACCCGCAGTTGAAAAAAAAAAAAAAAAAAAAGACATTAAACTCAACACCAAGAAGTCAATGCACTTCAATTTATATTCATTGTCTTGACTCAAACTCATTGTCTTCATTTTTATAATATGATAGTATCCATTCCAATAGCCTAAAGATATTATTCTGACGATGAGTAAATATAAACTGAAATAATTCAATAGAAATTGATTTGAGAACAATTGCACTGGGAATCCCTGCCTATCTCACTCAATAACATCAGATAAAGGTCAGAAATCGTAATCAGTTAATCAAAAATGTTTAAGAGAGACAAAAACTTCAAGAATATTCTCGTTCATTACGTCACTTTCTTGTTTGTCCATAATGATTCGTCGTTTCACAGCTATTTTGCTTCAAGATTATGCAAGATATGAATTTCTGTAATGACACAAACGTAATGAAGGGATTAAGCTAAGCCATTTGGTAGCTTGCAATACAACACAAAGTTCATAATAAATTCCTGTCAAGGTTAAAGATTCTGGAACTTGTATGCAGTTCCGAATTGTTGGAAATATTTCGTTTCAGGATGGAACCAGTACATAGCGCAGAAAAATGTTACAGATGTTTAGTCTCAGCATGTAGGTAATCTAAAATATAATGTAGTTCTGGAATATTGCAGATAGTAAGTCTCAGGGTGTAACCTGTAATTGGTTTCGAAATGTTTGATGTTTTAAGTTTCTGGATGGAATCTGTATGCTGTATATAGTTCAGAAAAATTAGTGATATTAAGTTTTAGGATGCAACATGTATCCCGTATGTAGTTCAGAAATGTTGAAGATATTAAGTTTCACGGTGGGACCTGTATGTTGTCTATAGTTAAGAAATGTTACAGATATTAAGCTTCAGAATAGGTCCCGTATGCTGTATATACTTCAGAAATGTTAGAGATACCGTATTAAAGTTCAAGATGGAACCTATATGCTTTATGTAGTTAAAAAAAATATTTCAGATGTTAAGTTACAGGATAGAACCTGCATGCCATATACAGTTCAGAAATGTTTAAGATATTGGGTTTCAGAATGGAAATCGAGCAAATCCGTTCCACTTTCTTTCTAGACTTTTTTTCGACTACCTAAAATGTTGCAGTCTCTAATCTCCGGAAATAATAGGGATATCGAGGAACGGGATGCGGAGTTGCATTCCCCCTTGACTTACTTCGGACACGGTAGCATCAAATTGGGAATCTCGAACACAAGCTGATTTTCGAGAAAAATATAGCAACAATATTCCGCCAACATTCTCGCTCCCATAACTCCGCCGTATATATATAGTGAGAACAGAGCTGATAAGTGGGGTGTACAGAGCTTCTCGAACTCTATCTGTAGTGCAAAGGACAACCCTCTGCCCCCAGGCATATGGAAGGTAGAGGCCGGCAAATTTTCAAGAAATGGTCATTTTGACTTTCCAAAACAGACTTTTGTTTACACAAGGAGATCGAAGGGGCTCAGAGAGCAGCCCTTTTTACTGTAGCCTCCCCGCATGTTTACCAGTAATCGCCAATAAAACAGAGCAATTCCGTTGCACTTTTTTTTCTAGAGTTTTTTTCTGACTATCCAAAATATTTCAGTCTCTAATATCCGGAAATAATGGCGATATCGGGCAACGGGATGCGAAGTTGTATTCCGCCTTGACTTACTTCGGACATGGTAGTATCAAATTGGGAATCTCGAACACAAGCTGATTTTTCTAGAAAAATATAACAACATTCTCGCCCGCCATAACCCTGCCGTATGAGTAGTGAGAACAAAGATGATAATTGGAGTGTATAGAACTCGTCGAACTCTAACTGTACTGCAAAGGACAACCCTCTGCCCCCAGGCATATGGACGGTAGAGGCCGGGAAAAAATGATCATTTTGACTTTCTAAAACAGACTTTTGTCTACACAAGGAGAACGAACGGGCTCAGAAACCCGACCTCTTTACTGTAACATCCTCGAATGTTTACTAGCAATCACCAATAAAATAAAGCAAATCCGTTGCACTTTTTTTCTAGACTTTTTTCTGGCTACCTCAAATGTTTCAGTCTCTAATGTCCGTAAATAATGGCGATATCGGGGAACGGGATGCTGAGTTGT
The DNA here is from genome assembly GCF_040183065.1 of Periplaneta americana. NCBI lineage: Eukaryota > Metazoa > Arthropoda > Insecta > Blattodea > Blattidae > Periplaneta > Periplaneta americana. The sequence goes on from NC_091117.1 coordinate 148,793,563, forward strand.
ATTCCCCCATGACTTACTTCGGACACGGTAGCATCAAATTGGGAATCCCGAACACAATCTGATTTTCGAGAAAAATATATCAAGGCTAAACCCCTATTCCGCCAACATTCTCGCCGCCATAACTCCGCCGTATGTGTGGTGAGAACACAGCTGATAAGTGGGGTGAACAGAGCTCCTCGAACTCTATCTGTAGTGCAAAGGACAACGTCATTCTTTCTGTGTTAACGGTGCTAATAGCAGGTTATACATTAGTGGACAGAGTGCAAATTCAATGGACATCCTGCAGAAAATTCCGAAGCTGGAAAAAACATCAATATAATCATACGGAGAAAATTGTTTATCAAACTTACCATTATGGAAGCTGTCGTCCACGTAGATCTAAAGTTGCTGATTTGACGCGGTGCGAAATGCACGGCGTCATTCCATTATCATGTTCTGTGCTGTGACGTCGTAAGTGAAGGCCAAGTATTTTGTCACCGCATCAAGCGAGTCGCCGTTTGCCAGTCGATAAACCTGGAAACATGAGATATGTAGCCTACTGTATAAAACGATCAGTGTTTAAGCTAGAAAATAAATAACTGATGCAAGAAATGCACAATTTAAAAATTATATTTATGCAAATTGCGGAACACTTGTGCAATATTTTCAATAATTCTACGGAAAGATATAACTTTTATTAATTTAATTAATAAGATTTGCAGAATGCTGGATTGGTGACAACATCATACTTAGGCAGGGCTGATCATATTAGGAAGTTTAATGCCCGTGTGCACCATTCTCGATTAAAATTTGACCATGGTTAAGTCGGCACTTGACCATCTTCAACGCCAATTTGTGGAGTATCAATCTCGATCAAAGTTAAACAAGCGAGTTGATGATGATCAAATTTGATCACGGGTGTGGGACCGATTATCTTGAATTGAACATGGTCAAGTAGCGAAAACCAAAATGGCGGCACGATTTGACGTACTTGATGGAATTGAAATGATGTATCTTGAACACGCAAATTACTGCGGAAATAACAGAATTGGTGTTATTGTAGAAAGATTAATTTTGTAGATGAATAATAAAAATGTTCTTTTTTCTCAAAATAGACTAATGTTTTATATATGTTTCTGCTTTGGAAGATCGGGACTTTACTTGAGGACAAAATATTATTTAGGCCTAATTGTCCAATTTTGTTAACATAATAATAAAACAGTTATTCTATGCCGGTAATAGGGTAATATAGCAAAACTAAATGACAATTTTGTAGAATGCGAGATTATCACTTATTAGTTATAGATTTGCCGTTTGAAACTATTAGGACCTACATGACGTTTTGGACAATTAGGCTATTTACGATTGAATTATGAGAAATTACACGGATACCTTCCTTTCCCTCTTACTCCAAAATTCCAACCTTGTGAACACAAAATAAATGGATAAATTTCAGAACAAGGATACTTTCCTTTCCCTCTTACTCCAAAATTCCAATCTTGTGCACACAAAATAAATTGGCACTAAAAACTTCCTTTTCGTATGCATGATGGTGCGTATTCGACATACACAGACGAATTGCTTCTTTTTTTTTTTTTTTAAATAATTGTTAGCGAGGTATCCGTATACTGAAATTTTCCCAAATAAATCATTGGCACTCAAATGTGTCTTTTCGTAAGCAACAAGATGAGCATTTACAAACACATACAAACCTGCTCTTTTTAATAGCCTATTTCAAGATAATTGTCAGTGAGGTATCCGTATACTGAAATTTTCCCAAATAAATTATTGGCACTGAAATGTGTCTTTTTCGTTAGCAAGATGATGAGCATTCAACAAACACAAATCTGCTCTTTTTAGTAGCCTATTTCAAGATAATTGTCAGTGAGGTATCCGTATACTGAAAATTTCCCAAATAAATTATTGGCACTGAAATGTGTCTTTTCGTAAGCAAGATGATGAGTATTCGACAAACACAAATCTACTCTTTTTAGTAGCCTATTTCAAGATAATTGTCAATGAGGTATCCGTATACTGAAATTTTCCCAATTATTATCAATAATATGAAATAACCACTGCATAAATTACGTTACAAATTATGTGGAATTATGTAAACACGTATAACTCCTGTGAATTGTGAGGTTAAATCCAACCAGATAGCCTGCGTTTCTCTTTTGAGAACTTCCGCCAGTACTTTTTTCTGTAATATGGATGCATAATTGCTGACGAGTTCTAAAGGAATTCCCACTTCGAACTGTGAGAAGTTCGGTACTCTTTTCTTTTTTTCTTCCATGATTAGTCTATTGAAATTTGTTATTTGAAAACTGCGAGGATGTTTGAAAGGTTTTAAAGCAGTCCGACAAACAAAAACAAAGCGATAATTGACAGAGTGCGTTCGTTCGCTGTTTTATACGCGGTAACCTAGCACTCAGATGATTCTTCTCAAGCGAGCGTACCGTCAGCTGACGGTACTGAGTTGATCGAGGGAAAATGTCTGTGCACCGCATCTGCAACTTGATCATTGTCAAGAATTAACCATGTTTCCGTGATTGCTGATAAACGGGCTAGATGATCGAGAATGGTGCACACGGCCATAAATGCAGGAAACAAAGAATGGAGATAGCAAAATTTTCCTTTGTTAGCCGCACAATAGTAGAATGGTTACAGCTTACCTGTGGCAATTTTTCAGGGTGGTCCTCTCAAAATCAATACATTTAAGGAAAGGTTGAGAAGATTAGTCTGAAAATGTAATTGTAGGAGCAGTGTAATTATCTAAGTTGTCATGTAATTAATTAAGTTGATATGTAATTTATTAAGATGATATGTAGTTAAGTTCATATGTAAATAAATTAAGATGATATGTAATTAAGTTGATACGTAATTAATTAAGATGATATGTAGTTAATTTGATATGTAAATAAATTAAGATGATATGTAATTAAGGTGATATGTAATTACTTAAGTTGGTAATAGTTGAGTGTAACAGAAGTACTTATAAGTTAGGTTTACTTTTGCTTATTGTAGGCATTATTATAGTATAGTTTTATTTATAGTCCGAGGTTTATTGCATCTATTTATTTACAGTTAGAAGTAAATTTACGTTTATTTTATTTTTTCATTGTTGTAATTATTGTAAATTTTGTTAATATTGTAATGCTATTATTGTATATTATATACTGTATCACTGCCACCGGGTGTATACCCAATTGTAGTGTTAATACATACATACATACATACATACATACATACATACATACATACATACATACATACATACATACATACATACATACATACATACAAAAAATATGTAAATTTTTCCTTGTACAATAATTTTATTACTTTCAACCATCTTACCATATTCTGGATATATGTATAGTAAGTAAATATTTAAACCAATGTTTGGAGCCAATTACTGCTTAATTTACATCACTTAATACGTCCATTTTTATGAGTACTCCAAACATTGAAAGCACTTGGGAAATAAAATTCTTTAAGAGGATGCCTTCAAGATATAATGTTAGCGGAGTGTTAACTCTCTTCACTGAAAGGTGGTTTCTAATTTCAGTTTCTGTATCCTCGTTCGCAATCTACACTATGCAATGGAGTTGTTGCAGCATACTGAATTGAATTAGAGAAAACTGCACACATATCTAGTTAACAGACAAAAATTGTACCAACTCTAAAATTAATTCCTGAATATCTATTGCTCAATACCTTATTTCGACACTGCTCAATCCATTAACATTTAATTTAAATCTATAGATTCTGCATAACTAATTAGTTCATATACATCTCTGATATCATTTTCTCCATAATCATCTTCGTTTCTCAAGTTTCCTCAAGCCCAATGTGGATGTCGCATTTTTGCGCATTTACATTGGAAGTTAATCGCGTTAGTAGCAAAAAGCGGCAAATGCGACTGTGACTTAAACCCTGCTTCAAAAAGAATACATTACAAAAAGGCGCGACTGTACACAAATATATGCATGTATTTATACATACATTTACTTATTTACTTAATTACTTTACTTAACTTTACTTTACATTATGCAAATTAAGCTTTCAGGAATAACTCCCTGTAAAGTTAATTTGAATAATTTCGAGGGAAAAATTGTTCCGGGGCCGGGTATCGAACCCGGGACCTTTGGTTAAACGTACCAACGCTCTCCCACTGAGCTACCCAATTGAATCGGTGTCGGGTAGAGTTCCCGGGTAGCTCAGTGGGAGAGCGTTGGTACGTTTAACCAAAGGTCCCGGGTTCGATACCCGGCCCCGGAACAATTTTTCCCTCGAAATTATTTACTTTACATTATTTACTTACCTACTTACTTACTTACGGCTTTTACAGAACCCGGAGATTCATTGCCGCCTTCACGTAAGCCCGCCATCAGTCCCTATCCTGAGAAAAATTAATCCAGTCTCTATCATCATATCCCACCTCCCTCAAATGCATTTTAATATTATCCTCCCACCTACGTCTCGGCTTCCCCAAAGATCTGTTTCCCTCCGTCCTCCAAACTAACACTCTATATGCATCTCTGGATTCGCGCATACGTGCTACATGCCCTGCCCATCTTAAACGTCTGGATTTAATGTTCCTAATTATGTCAGATGGAGAATACAATGCGTGCAGTTCTGCGTGGTTTAACTTTCTCCATTCTCCTGTAATTTCACCCCTCTTAGCCCGAAATATTTTTTCCTAGGCACCTTATTCTCGAACACTCTTAACTTCTGTTCCTCTCTCAAAGTGAGAGTCTAAGTTTCATAACCATACAGAACAACCGGCAATATATGTGTTTTATAAATCCTAACTTTGAGCTTTTTTGAGAGAAAACTGGATGACAAAAGTTTCTCAACCGAATAATAACAGCCATATTATTAACAACTGTATGCGTAATTAATTTGTATCCGTTTTATTTTATGTTTTGAATTGAGGACTATAGTCATTTCCAAAAGTACTAATTTATTCGATTGTGATGCATAATTATATTGAACTGAGAACGATTACAGCAATTCCGGCATCTTGAATGTAGTTTCAACAATATTATAACTTAATTTCTTAATGGTACCGGTGCCACTGTGATGTTATATGCAGCTAGGATATAGTCTGGTGGTATGTGAGTTATAATAAACTGCTCGAAATGGTCTGCATTAGGATCTCTTCCTATGAAAATAACATCAAAATTATTTTTTTTTCTACATCAGAATATAGAGTACACTTATCTTCCCTTCAGCTTAAAAAGTAAAGCTCTTTGAAGGTTACTTGAGCGGTACGATCAAAGTTTTGATAATAGAGATAGACCATATCGCTACTTTCTAAATTTAGTTCTGAGAAGAAGTGAATGCAACTTAATCATTTATTCTTTCGAGGATTACACGAGTGATAAATTGTTAATATTTAGATAAGGAGATTTGTAGCGATCAAAGCATGACATATTGGGTACAACATCTTGAAATCAACGCCATATCTTAATAACATAATTATATGAAAATTCTCAACGGGTTTTCCAATGTCGTTAGCTTATGCATTAGCCATGTGACTGGAACATATAAATACAGAAACTATTCAAGAAGCCAACCAAGTGTCAGCTGGATACTACAACAATGAAGGTCCTCGTTCTCCTTGCAGCTTTGGTCGCCTGTGTTGCAGGTGAGAAATTTGGTTTCCATACATAATCATATATGTTGCTACATAAACCATATTTTCTGAAATACACTTCTACTGTGTTGAACGGTCTAAACATTCAAATGTAGACCTATGTATTCTTATGCTTACAATTCCACTTCTTTACCATATAAAATTATATCTACGTATTAAATGTTTTATTTTTGATTTCTTCTCCAAATTCAACGTGATAATTGCTGTAAATAGTGAATAAAATACATTCATCTTCACACAGTTTACATTCTACAAAACCCTAAGTCAAGCTCACTTATGCTGAAACAAAATTACAGCCTTCCCACAAAATTTAAATTAGTAGCTTGTCATTTACATAGACTTATTGCATACGTAAATTAAAATTAATGTTTTGTATTATTACATTATTAATAACAACAGCTCTGTCACCTATTCTATCACAACCATTCCCTTTAAATTAAAATCACAGTCAGCCACGAAGCTTGAGTTGTGAGGGTGCTAGGAACATTAGACTGTGCAGGTACTATTTCGGATTGTCTGTAATGAGGCGATATTAGCGATCCTAGTGGTTAGCAACTATCTATGGATGCATATCTACTATGTATTGAGCTTCGTGACTGTATATACTAGACTGTGTTAATATCATATTCTATAATACTAAATAATTCTAGATAAATTAAGATACAATCTATCTATTAGATATTATGCATTTATTCTATTATTCTGATGAAATCTGCATGTTGTTCCTGAGTAGATGGCTGTTTATCTAAATATTGACCTTGTTAGTGCAGAAAACGTACTTAAATTTAAAATATTATAAAACGATTTACCAACGTAGAAACCTCTTGTGAAGAAGTACCTGCAGTTTTCTCTTCTTGATTGTAAAAAAAACAAGAGAAAATGTAGTGAGACTTAAAAAAATATGTCGAAGTTTTCGCAGAATGAGACACTTTTAGCACCACTTATACCGAAAATACAGTTTTCCCATGTCGTCTGTCTGAGTTTCCGACTTTGTACAGCTTTTCCCCTTAAATTAAGCGCTGGATTCTCTTCAGGCATATTCTACAACTCAATTCACTCAAATAATTTTCACACTAAACAACTTACACCTAAATTCCACAAATTCGGGATTTAGTCGAAACACCATCTCGTGATTTTCTTATACATTAATTAATAATTACGCAAGAAATAGAAATGAAATATTATTGACCATATCACCACATAAATGCTTAGTTCAAAGAAATAATTACCATGAAAATTTATCCCAAGTCGAAAATATTTTGAAACAATATTTTAGGAACCAGAAAGAAGACAAAATATTAATAATTATATATATACTTCATTTGATTACAAATTTACAATTGTTTCCTGATATTGAGCAACACTAATGTAAGAACCACAGGTTAGTTTATTCGTATGTTCCCAGCAATACTTGATAGTCATTAAACAAAGTAAGTTTTACAACTATATATGTTCCCTAATCAGAAAACGTATGGCAATTACAGAAGAGACCAGTCTGTCATCAACTATTAAATGGAAAGCTATACGTTCATTTTGAGTATTATAGATACGAAACTCCGACAGTGAGATTTTGGCATCCTGAATAAAAAAGTAATAGAGACAATATTATTAATGGATGAACTTTATCCACAATTAAATTTGATTTAAATTGCTGAGTAATAAGCATATTGACAAAGTGTACTTAATTTAATTGAAGGGTTCAAAACCATAGTGGGCCAAGTGCCATTTACTAAAACCGTAGAAAACAAGGGTTAAAATGAAGTTATTACCATAATTCAATGGAAACATATAGCAAGTAATATAAAGTAGTATACACATTAAAACTAAATTATATGTCAATTTTCATTAAACTGTAGTATTCATTTAACTTTAACTCTTGCTTTCTCAGTTTTAATAAATGGCGCTTGGCCCACTATGGGTCTGAACCCTTAAATTACTATTTTGTTTAGTAACTAAAGACTTGGCTTAACACTCCTGTTACCAAGGTTTTTCACAACTTACTACTACCAAGGGGGTAGTATAATTACCCCCATCAAACCCCAATCAAAATCATACATCAATCTTCGTTAAGTATTTCGAATATAAACAATTTATGCATTATTGATTATATAGTTACAAAAATTGTAAAAATATAAAATAATCATCCTATTTTTAAAAACACAGGGTGGTTCAAAAGTCCTGTTCCATTTTGTTGAAAACGTGCACCGTAATTAATAAACTTTAGATATGTTATTAGTGACACTATAAGGTAACCTATACTGTACAGTCAATTTAAATTTGCCTCTCTTCCATTTCAAAACAAACTTCTTAATGCTACATAATTTTGGCATGGTGTAAAACACATTTACAAGCAATGAATGTCAGTACCATAATATAAGTAGGAAATCATTTCAGTTAGTTATTGAAAATTAAATATTAGAATACCATACATACAACCATGAGCAACTCAATAACATTTGTTTATAATAAAATAAAATAAAATGAATTTCTAAAAATATGAAATAATAAATCGCCACCGGCGTAGCTCAGTCGGCTAAGGCGGTTGCCTGCTGACCCGAAGTTGTGTTCGGGCGTGGGTTCGATTCCCGCTTGATTTAGTTTTTTCCGAGGTTTTTCCTAACCGCAAAACAAATGTCAGATAATCTAGGGCAAATCCTCGGCTTCATCTCGCCAAATACCATTTCGCTATCACCAAACCCATCGACACTAAATAACCTAGTAGTTCATACAGTATCGTTAAATAACCAAGCAAATAACTAATAAATCTAATTCTAGTTATTTGTTGAAATTCAAATACTGTATTCGAACACCACCTATACTGCAACGAGCATTTCGAAAAAAGTCTACACTAATCATTATTTGTAACAAAATCACTTTCAGGAAAGACCTTAACACATAGACATAAAAAAATAAAAAATTTCTAATGAAAGATCATGATAATATAAATAACAATATAAAAATTGTCATAAATAATACAAAATAAAATAATCTGGAGGCTGACAAACATAGACATAGAACTAAATTAAGCTACAGATTGAATTTTATAGCGGGGTAACAAGAACACACCACATAAATAATGCGAATTACATCTTAAATTTTATTAGAGAAATTATTTATGTTACCGTTAATTCAAATTGTTAGTAGACATATAACGGACAAATGCATAGAATTTCAGAAACAAAAATATGGAGAAAAATAAAAATAACATTGAAAAATCGTCAATGGGGTAATCGCATTACCCCTCTTGGTATTGGTAGCAGGAGCGTTAATACAGTTGATGTCTTCTTTCTATAGGTGTTCCCTACATACTGCAGAAACCTCTTCCTGATGGACGAATTGTCGGTGGCACCACTACCACAATTACTAACTTCCCATACCAGGTACAGTACAATCTGCAGCTAGCGTATTACCACTTTCATTTTTTTAATTATTCAATTATAGGTTCCGAATATAAATCCCACAACCAAGTAAAAACTCTAATCTCAAATGTCTCTTAATTATTTTAGCTGTCACTTCGGTACAGCGGCTCTCACATCTGTGGTGCTTCGATCATCAGCGCCAACTGGGCCGTCACTGCAGGTCACTGCATCATCGGGTGAGTTAGTTTTCCTTACGACTAATTGTTTATAATATAACCAGACACATCTGCATGTTATTTAATTACAGCGGGCTATCTTCAGTAATTAGTGTAACCATATGTAACTGTATCGAATGAAGTGTAGGGTTCCCATACGTCCCGTAAAATACGGTAACGTCCCTTATTTCGCTAATGTGGCCCCTTGCTTCGAAATAGATCTTCGAAACATGTTTTTGTCCCGTATTTAAAAATTAATGACTGAAAAAAAACTGGGAATACAAACCGGTATTTGTTTTAAATATCACTTTCCATCACTGTCGATTAAAGATGAACAACGATCGAGGAAACGAGACTAACAGCGCCCGCAAAGCCGAAAACCCGCACGACAATGTATTACGTCGCGTCCTTGACGTAAAGACTGGTTTTGAGTCTTCCGAGACTCGATATTGATCATCTCCCGAAGTCCCGAAGTCAGCAGTTGTTTATACCAGACTGAACTTGTATCTACTTTGGCAACTGTTATATATGTATAAACAATCAAGTAGCTTATTTGAAACCTCTACCTTTCAGTATATAATAATCTATTCCCCAGTCTTTATTTAATTACTAGGCCCTTATTAAAAGGCTAGGAGTTTTCTTTTCATATGTTTAAGATCAAGTGTGCAATCTGAAGTAAAAGATATTAATGGCATGTTTTATGTTTCTTAGAAATGCAAATTTATTTAATATCACATAATAGAACCGGAACATTTTGATAACTAAGATACTGTTCTGTTTTGTCTTTTTGTCTCATTTAAACATTTATGTTATTTATTTCAATTATACATGTTATTCAAAGTTACGAAATCTTTCCACGCCGACCAAATGCTATTTCGAGAATGACGAGCGAGACTCGAAGCGCAGCGTGAATGACGAGCCGAGACTCGAAAGACAAATGCAGTGAACACAGCGAGCGAGAGCGGCAGTTAGTTTTGTTCATCTCTATTGTCGATGACATTTCGCTACATTGGCAACACTGAAAGTAACACTGAATTTATATAATATTGTTCTTGAAATAGTTCATACTATGAAGTAAACTGCTACAAAATGAAATATTGTTGAATCTCACTTGTTTGATGAAATCATAAAATGTTCTGAATTCCAAAGAAGGCAGTGAATTGATTCAATTTTTAAATAAGAACATTTGGATGAAGTCTAGGTGGATCTATTCGAAAGTGTTGATGAATAGCTTCCGAATTTAAAAAGGTGATAATTCATCATGTAGCCTATATCCCTGGTACAAATGCAAATGTTGAAAGAATCTTCTGCACACACACTCGTTGGAAACTGATGAAAAAAAAAACAATTTGCATATAGAGAAATAAATCAATGCTTAGTGTGATATCATTTTTCTGTGTGGATTATGTTGCATTTCATGATTTAATACTTCAAAACAAACTATAGTCACAAGAAATCCATTCTTCAGAAAATCATTGTATGAAGGACCGATTTATAACAGTGCAGTCTCAGGTGAACCTATTTTGTAAGGAGCATATTTTAAATATGTTTTTTTTTTTTATTCTTTAAATACTTTATTTTGAATAATGATATTTCAATTGATTTAATTACATTATTTTGTCTGTTCAAAGACAATATGGGTAAGAGCGATGGAAAATATACATCCAAGTCTTAAAATCAGTGCTGAGTGTTTCGTATTTTCTTTTGTTGTTTCTAGGAACCCCAATGATGTGTGCCCGTTAATAAAATTTTTATCTATATATAGTTATCTAATAACCCAATTTCATTTATTCAGTTATCATTTCCTATATCAGTTCCACAGATATGACCTCCTATCTAAGACAGTACAGTGTTGTTGTTTCCTGATGCTACTGCACAAGTATAAATGTTTATTGTGAATTGTTAAGAAATGGTGATCTTATGACAGAATAATTATAGGCCGTAAGTACTACGAGGGAATTTGTCATATCATTTCCATGACTCATAAATTCCATTTCGAATCTGTCGGGATTTTAACCCTATCTTCTAGTGCGTGAGGTAGACGCTCCAAAGCCGTTCCGCTAATAACCGGTTAGGAAGTTCGCACCAAAAGTGCTAAGTTGTGTGAGCATTGACTATATCTCTATGGAATGAAAAGTAATGACGATCTTTCAATGTCAGTAAACCAGAGCGATAAACACGTACAGCCGGGTGCCAACCAAACATGTGCTCCAATCGTCTACAGCCTTAGAACAATCAATAAGAAACGAATAATATAAAAAACAATAAGTTTTAATTATAAACTTCGTAATTCCCAAACTAAATAATTTACTCATATATATATATATATATATATATATATATCAAAATAAATATTTCTTTTAAGTTCAGAAAAAAAACAATAATTATTTATACTCTAAAAATATTCGTTCTACGTCACAAGACGTTACTGCAGCAAATGTGAAATATGATACAGTATATTGTACTGTCATCAGGTGAACAACTACTTAGTGAATCTAATAGTGTATCTCGTATGTGACACATAATAGTAAATCCATAATTGTTTTCAAGAAAAATTTTCATTTCTATTGTAATGACAGCTAGGAAGTTCGTATCGTAATTCTGATGTTGAACTTGGACTGTAACGTAACCGAATGCATAGCAGCACGAGACGTCAACATTTAACGAAGAATAATTCGGGAAAAAATAAACGTGTTACACAATCCTGTTTGCATAATTATTTAATAACAGATAAGTTTACTTTTTTGGAATCATGTATAATATTAACATTACGTAAATAATACAATAACAGAACAACTCACTTTGTTCAGAACCGAAAATATTAATATAAATTAACAATATTCTTCAAACTATTCACGACTGTACGCAGCTCCACAGAATGATAATATGCGTTATTTATGTGAACATACTGTGTACCGTCTGTAGCGAGCGGTAGCAGGGCGAGGCGCTGTTGCAGTACTCAACTCAAATCTACTGTTCTGGTACTTCCTACCTGTTTCAATAACATGTCGAATTAATTCATTACAATAATGGAAACATGAAATTAGAACAATATGTATAGGCCATGAGATTAAAAGTTTATATAAATATTGAAATAATTTTCTTCATGTACATCTTACTCAGTTGAGTGGAAATCATTTATAACATATAACTTAATTAGTTCATTCAAACATTAAAGATACGATTTTTCCAACAGGTTTTTATCGATCTACTTTACATCCACTTCTGTCCTAGGATGAAAAATCTATAAACAATATTTTAGTGATCAGAAAACATCTCATATCCAATGGCAGACATATTAATCACTATTTGATCGAAGACAACATCGAATGGAGTGAAATCCTGTAAAATAATTTGTAACATACCATAATTTCATGTTTTTTGATAGATTTATTTCTCAAAATTCTGTAATTCGATACATATCTGAAGAAAAGTATTGATAATATTCTTAGATTTTAAGGATTTACTGCAAGTATCTATATATACTTGAATGTTTGTATGTTAAAAAATGTTATTTCAGAAATCTCCGAATCCAAATGACATCATTTTCATCTAATCCCGACCCTTCAGTTTCAAGGCTCCTGTCTTAAAAGTGTATTATCTCTGATTATATTGATTTCATCAAGGTCAAATTATTATCTAAAATAGAAAGATGAAGTAGCTAAGATTTGAGTGTAAATTATCAGACTACTGCATCTTCTTGAGTGTTATCAAACTAACGTACTTAACATGTAATATACTATGACATCCATTATCTCTTACATTAACATAAATGAACGTCTTCAGACAACGTACAACAATCAAGATTGTAATAGTTATCACATGAAGACGAGCAGCATTTTAAAACGGAGATTATTGAGTTCGAAAAAAAAGTTAGAATGAATATTATTGTTTAACGAGTTTTTAAGTATGATCCAGTTACGGAAGTTATCACTATAAAAACAGCAGGATTAAATCACAAAATATTAAATTTCAGCAATATAAATGACCCCTCCAATGGCTATCAATGTTTCTGTTCTATTTTGATCTGTAGTTTCTTCCTTTTTTTTTTTTTTTTTTTTTTTTTAATTTTGCCTACAGAAATTTCCGTGACTTAACATTTTGAAAGCCATAACATTTTGTAATTTCCAACACTACTTCACAGCAAAGAGATTTTAAATCTTCAGACATAACACATATCAAGATTCAGTACAGCAGAGATGAAATTTCTCACAACAATACTTGAATATAATTTCATATATCACAAAATAATTGAATGTCATCACAGTTCTCAAAATAAATTAATATAAGCGAACATAATTTGTTAAATCATCTCACAAAAATGAGTGAATCTCGTGTATTAATTTTACCGACCAAGAAGAGAAACGAGTGTCTGAGAAGATTATTTTACACGCAAAATTCATCTGTCCGCCAAAACAGATGTGTTGTTCGTCCGTGCATCGGTACATATAATTATCTATTTACTTATTTATTTATAAGATATGGAAGTGGTTAGTTGTGGGCGTATCATAATGACGATTTTTTAAAATTTGTGTTGCAGAAGCGCAAGTTCCCTGACTCTGAGGGCCGGCTCCACCTACTCTAACACTGGAGGCACCGTTCACCAGGTCTCCCAGGCCATCAGACACGGCAGCTACAACGCCAACACCCTGGACTATGATATCGCTGTCCTGAAGGTATGCCATTAGTTTCTAAATGTGTATAATTTATAAAAGATATTTTGCATTACCATTATGCAATTTTCATTTAATAATTGGAGACATATCATACCTTACTTCACATATTGCCAAAACTCACTTCTCTTTTCTTAGGGTTTGCTTTTCCAGCGTCTTTCCCATGTTCATGAAAAAGATATACAGTGAAATTAACTTATAACAATTTTTCGTATCATCTTAATAAAGCTAATCAACTGATCTATGTTCTGAACCGGTGAAACTCTCATTAACTACCTAACGGCTCTCCATAAAAAAAATTCATTAAACTTTCTGTACCAACGAGAAATAAATCAATTGCTAAGTTATAAAAATGTGCATTACTTAATACTTGACATTTCAAGACCCTGACTACGCACTTCGAAGTGAGCATACCAGCATTTAATAATGCAGAAAACGTTAAATTTTTAGAAATAGATCATTTAATAATCAATTTTCATGAACCTCCAGTCCATATTTCTCTAGAGCAGTGATTTCCAAAGTGTGGGTCGCGAAATGATTACGAAATAAAACAAAGAAACCTCATTAACATACTGTACATTTATTTTGTAGTTGTAAACATAAACAAGTTGACCACTACAAAAATGTTTCAGTAGAACACAGAACTGCACGCATTGTATTCTTCACCTGACATAATTAGGAACATTAAATCCAGACGTTTGAGATGGGCAGGACATGCAGCACGTATGGGCGAATCCAGAAGTGGATATAGAGTGTTAGTTGCGAGGTCGGAGGGAAAAAGACCTTTGGGGAGGCCGAGACGTAGATGGGAAGATAATAAAATGGATTTGAGGGAGATGGGATATGATGGTAGAGACTGGATTAATCTTGCTCAGGATAGGGACCATTGGCGGGCTTATGTGAGGGCGGCAATGAACCTCCGGGTTCCTTAAAAGCCAGTAAGTAAGTAAGTAAGTTATAAAATAATTAATACAATTGATTTGAGAAATGTGCCTGTTTTTCAGAATGTAGATTTTCAAATCTGGACTCTGTATTCGATATACACAAACAGTAATATTTTCAAGTCCAAAGAGATATCTGGCTTTTGTTTTGATGGCAATCATAGACGAAAAACTTATTTTGCATAAATATGAGGTTGTAAAATGTTATCAACAATTGAAGACTGGACATAAAAAAGCCTGTAAGTGCCAAAGAGACCAACCATAGAAATGTGCAATTTGTAATGTAACATAACACATTTTGCACATCTGTAGGAGAAACTGGGCTCTAAATAAAATTACAATGGGACTAATCATTTTACAGAGTGGATTGAGCCAGGGACATAGATTTTTTTAACTAATTTTCAAAGATATTGGCACTTATAGAATTTTCTATGTCCAGCCTTCAATTTAAGAGTTTCTTTTGAGAGCTCGAGGAATTATTCTGATATAAATCTGGTTTATGCTTTGTGAAAAAAAGGTATAATTTCAACATTACATCAGTGGATACATCTTTAGATAAGTTTTCCTTCTCTTTTTTTTTTTTTTTTTTTGTAGTTAGTTGAACGCAACTGTCTGAAAACGGATTCAGTAACTACCTCTGACTGTTGTAATAATTTTGTTTTGAATTTCTTCCGGGAATTACTTAATAAGCTGTGTAAAATTGTACTTTGGGCAATATCCACTGGTTTTGAGTAAATTTATAGTTGTTCCAGATTTTATAGGAATTTGTATTTTTCGATTGCGGTCAAGAACGGGTACGGTAGTGGGGGGATCGCAAAGAGAATTCTTGTCCAAAAGCGGGTCTCATCTTCAAGAAGTTTGGAAACCACTCCTCTAGAGAACACAGTATTGAATTACAGGTTACTCAGTAAAACTTTCAGAACAGTTGTCAATATAGTAATATGTTAAGGTTAGGTACATAAATTCCCTAAACTTCATTTCTGGTACCTGTAACCTTGGACAATTCTCGGCCTTTATTATAGTCCAAGATAGATTGCTATATGACTTTATAGAAAATCCAGAACCTTATAAAAATACTGAATCAATTTTCTAAATCACTGAAAATATGCTTTCCTCTTATTATCATAAACTCCTTCACATTATATGAATTTTTTATTTCAGGTCAGCAGTGCCTTCTCTTTCGGCAGCTCTGTGCAAGCAATTCCACTGGAGACTGGATCTGTGTCTGCAGGAACCAGTGCCGTTGTGAGCGGTTGGGGAACTACCTCGGTAAGAGATCTATATTAATTTTAACCAGCTGTTTAATATTGAGGAACTTATCAATAGAACAAATCCGTTAACAAAACTATCGTCTATAGCAGGGCTGGAGATAAACCCCTCTCTCAGAGCACTCTCGCTCACAGAGAAATCAGCTGCTGACAGGTGGATAGAAACGACAAAACAACGCAGAGGTTCAGTGACGTGACATTTACAATGAATGCAAAACGTGCTTCGCCTACATATGGACATAAATATTACATTTAATTTTCTGTTTACAACAAATTTAAATGTAGTTTACACATTGCACGCCGCTGATCGATTCTTATGTCCTACAATTGCACACATATTCAATAGTTCCTTAATCACTTCAACTTTCCCTAAAATATGGAAGCAAGCTTTCGTTCTTCCTCTTCCAAAAGTCAAAGTTCCCACCGACCCGAACGACTATAGACCAATCAGTATCCTGCCAGCCATATCAAAAGCACTGGAAAGAATCGTACACAGACAAATTACTAACTACATGAACGAACACAAACTATTCGACAAGTATCAGTCAGGTTTCAGAGCTGGACACAACACAAGCACTGCTCTACTTAAAGTGACCGAAGACATTCGTGAAGCAATCGACTCTAATAAAGTAACAATACTAACACTTCTTGACCTTAGCAAAGCTTTCAACTCTGTAAATTTCGACCTGCTCACCCATAAATTGAGAAATCTGCATTTGTCAGAGACTGCTGTGAGTTGGTTCGAATCCTACTTACGGGAAAGACAACAATGTGTTGTATCCGGGAATCGAAGCTCTTCCTGGCTTAACATAACATCAGGTATACCACAGGGTTCGGTACTCGGACCATTGTTGTTCACAATATATGTCAGTGATATTACATCTCATGTAAGGCATTGTAACTATCACTTGTATGCTGACGACCTTCAATGCTACATCTCTTCCCGCTTAGATCGAATAAATGACGCTATAGATAAATTGAACGAAGACATTGACTCGATTGTGACATGGACAAAGAAATTCCATCTTAATATCAATCCTGGAAAGACACAAGCAATCATATTAGGACACAAACGGCAAACCGACGCTGTAAAGCACCTCGACATTTCCCCCGTTAAAGTAAGTACAGTGCATATCCCTTTCAGTTCTTCGGTAAAAAATCTTGGCATTCACATGGATAATAATCTCAACTGGGACATGCAAATCACAGAAACCTGCAGAAAAGTATATTCTATTATTCATGTGCTAAAAAGGATAAATGTTCATCTTCCCTCTTGCTTAAAAAAGTCCCTTGTGCAGACCCTTGTATTTCCCTATTTTGACTATGCTGACATTTTACTGACTGACCTTTCCAGCGACAACAAAATGAAACTTCAACGTGCTCATAATTTGTGTGTACGTTTTGTAAGCAATGTTCGTAAATATGATCATATTACCCCATCCCTGGAAGCAATAGGTTGGCTTAAACTAGATAAGAAAAGAAATTTACATTCACTTCTCTTTCTCTTCGAAATCTTGAACTCTTCTATTCCTTCGTACCTGTCGTCTCGCTTCACTTACCTTTCTTCCCACCACAATCTGAACACACGCTCTCGCCATGAAACAATACTAACAATACCATCCCATCGCACCTCTTCATACTCATCCTCTTTCACAATAGCCCTGCCAAGACTCTGGAACTCGCTACCTGCTAGCATCAGGGACTGTCGAAATAAAATTCAATTCAAACGCAAACTTACTAGGCACTTGGTCAGTAATTGAGACTCGTTCAGACATGGTTTCTTGTAAATAGTTCTTTTAATCTACCACAAAATATCTCAATATCCGGTAATTTCATCACTATAGAATGTTGTTATTGTAGGTTTAATTTGTAATTTAGTAAATACAAAAATATTCTTTGTTCTTAACTTCTATGATAAAATGTCTAGCTTTCATTAATCAGGTATTCTTATTTAATTTTTATTGTAATTGTAATTGTAAATTTAATATTAATTGTAATCTTATTGTTCATGTTATAGTTGTAATCCCCTGGTAGAGGGGCAGAGAAGGCCTGACGGCCTTATCTCTACCAGGTTAAATAAATAAATCTAATCTAATCTAATCTAATCTAATCTATGTCCACGATGAACACAATTGCGGGAGTAGAAGAAGACCGCTATCTGAAGATCGCTCAAGCTAACGCATAAATCCCCCAGGTCCGGTATTGCTTCACTTTCTGGCAGAGAGAATCACTGTCTTCGCGACAAAATATGTCATTAAGATTCCCGAAAATGTGACTTTGTACTGAAATTACATCCCGTTACGCGATCCAATATTGAAGAATTCCCTTTAAAAATATACGTAGACTATTACCGTTACCATATATCATAATTTGGTGAAGACTACTAAAAATCCATACCAATCATGTATAAGTCTTATAAATTTTTGCTGATTTCTTTTTAAGTGTGTAAGATCTCTGTATTAAACAAAACTACAATTACGATGTTTTAGTATACATACAATTCGAAATTTTGTTGATAAATTGGTTTGCTCCTTTCTATCGGCCAGTCCAAGAACCACTATGTCATCTATTGGCCATATCTACAATAGACGTACAATGAGTAGGGATTGAGATCTTGCGAAACATTATCTGTGTGATTATTTTGTAATGGAAATTTATTTTATTTTGTTGTATTATTTTACGGCGCTGCATCAACATCTCAGGTTATTTAGCGTCTTAATGAAATGAAGGTGATAATGGCGGTGAAATGAGTCCGGGGTCCAGCACCGAAAGTTGCCCAGCATTTGCTCGTATTGGATTGAGGGAAACCCGGGAAAAAACCTCAACCAGGTAACTTGCCCCAAACGAGATTCGAACCCGGGCCACCTGGTTTCGCGGCCAGAAGCGCTGACCGTTACTCCACAGGTGTGGACTGTAATGGAAATGAATACCAATTTGGTATTTAACTGTTTTAATAACCAGACGGGATTAGAACCTTGAAAGTCCTAAATGTCTCAGTGTTTTACTACGAAACCACTTCGCTTGGTTCATTCATTTTATTCAGCATTGTAATCATCATATTCATCATCACCAACCCTAAACTATTTCACTATTTTCCTTCTTTTTCTTGTATTTTGGATCGACGCTCAAAATTCACACTTCACTGAGGTTCCTGGTCATATGACTAACTAGTACAAGATCGCCATTTAAGACAGAAACTACAATCTCAAAACAAATACAATCAGCTGTTATGGAAATAAAATTAATTTCCTCTTCATTGCCGAGATTCGAATCCTGACTTGCTCCATTTGTAGTCCTATGTGTTACTATTCAAGCTAGGGATAAATGTTTGTTTATTTTATATATTCGCTTATTTATGCATTATTTTATAAGTTTATTCGTTCACTCATTCATTTTTATTTATGTTTTTGCTCGACCATACTATTGTATAATGCGCTCATTACATGTGTAACGTAACTGTATCTTAATGACATAAATTAATGTACTGCTATTCATTATTTATTCCAACTAAACATATGCGATATTGATTAATATCGTATGCGCAACATCCCGCAAACCTTGAGAGCACCAATCCAAAATGGCAAGCGCAAGTTTTGAAAACTGTCATCGATCCAAGAACTCAAATAAGTATTAACCCAACTCGAAACATTTCACTGGAAGCCATTCCCCCGATAAATTTCACAACCAATAACATGTATTTAAAATAAAATAAATTCTCTTCATGTTAAATTCAATATTCTAATAAATTGAGTTCATTTCCTGTGTTTTAATGTGTCTTGCTTTGAGGTTAAAATCTCCATACTAAGCCTTGAAAAAAATGAATAAATACGGCGTACACGCCTGCCATCTGTTGCACTACTCGGGAACACGCTTAAGGGGTTAGATACAGCTTACAGCAGTAAAATGTTTGGAAACATTCAACATTTTCTTCCTCCATTACTGTATCTTGTACAACAATGAAAATTGGTGTGTGTAAAACACTGCCCTTTTGCTACAAAAAAAATATTTTTACCGTTTAAGAAATTATTTATATATATATATTTTTTTCTCCAACTTCAAGACGGTGGCAGTTCACTGTGCAGTGATGAAGCGTTTCCCTCATAACTCATAAACTTGTTAACTTTTTCATGTTCTCTCTCTCTTTTATTTTATTGCTAAACCTCATGTTTACAACTACATTCCTTAATCATTTTTTTTTATTTTGTGTTAGAAGAAAATACTGATATTTGATCATTTGTTAAAATTAATTTATTTCTTATCAGACAATCTGTAAAAGTTAGAGAAGTAATTTTGCATCATATTGTAGATATGACATGCATATATAAAAAACAAAAAATTTCATCACAGAATGTTGGATACTTTTTGAGTTATGAGGTTGAAACGCTTCATCACTGCACAGTGAATTTTTAATTTTGAAAAAATATATAAATAATTTTTTTAAATCATAAAAATATGTTTATCATATAGTAGAAGGACAGTGTTTTACACATACTAATTTTTTTCATTATTGTATAAGATACAGCAATGGAGAAAAAAAAATGTTGAATATTTCCAAAATTTTACTTCTTTCAGTTGTACCTAATCCCTTAAAAGACATTAACATTCATGACATGTGTTGCAATAGTCGAGAACACGCTGAAGATACACGCATGTTCACCATTTCATTATCATTAAAGCAACAAGATAAGATATTTGTAAAAACTCAAAACTTAGACGAACAAAAACAGTCGTATAGGTTCGTTGCATAACATATACTATTAATTTTTATCGAATAATTTATTTCCGTAATTATATCGTTATTTGTTGTAACTATATATTTTTGCCTATTCTTTATTCATTCCTTTATTTATTTGTTTTTCTTTAATTACATTCTGCATTCATTTGTTCGAATATTTGTCCTACAGGAAGGCGGATCTGCCAGCACCACCCTTCGCCAGGTGGCTGTACCCATCGTGAGTGACTCATCCTGCAACAGCGCCTATTCATCTTACGGAGGCATCACCGCCCGCATGATCTGCGCAGGCTACACTTCAGGAGGCAAGGACGCCTGCCAGGTGAGTGCGGAGATCATCTGGAATTGTCTATTAAATCGTTTCAACAACAACTAATTTTTTTGGTAGCCATGCTTTGAGAACACATCGTGGTTCAGTGAGCTGGCCAAGAATGTTGGCAGCATGGAGAAAAAACTCCACTATCGATTGTTTCCACGTTCTATTTCTTCATCCACTGTGCATTCAATCAGAGTCACTCTTTCCATTTCTTCGTTTATCTCGCGAAATAGTGAGATGTCGACAACTTTTCTGCTACCACCTGATCAGGTCGGCATGGGCTATGGGGAGTGTTCCCGCCTCGGATTTTATGTTATCTGACTTGCTGCAACGATAACGACATCGTAACAGTGCGCGGAAAAGTCAATGGCCACCGGAAGAAATGTCTTTCACTAACGATACAAATATAGAATACCTCAAATTCTTGTTATAGTATTTATGTGTTGTCACAGAAAAATTGAGTTTCCTTTTATTGCCCCATGCATGAAGATTCAGGCGTCCAGACCAACTCCTGAGATTCTAGTGTTAACTATCTTCGTAGAATTTTCACCAAATAAATTTTGTGAAGTTGGTTTTCTGATAAATAATAAGATCTTGTAATTTCCATTTGTTTTCTGAGTTTATTCAGTCATTCATAGTTTTCTATGCAAGGAGTAAGTCCTTTACTGCAAACTCAGAATTCTCCAATCTTCTTTATTTTTGCCTTGTCGTCTATCATCTGATATCTTCTTCCGCCCAGAACTATTTTCCCGTTCACCATAATTTCCAGTGCCTTCAGTAGGCAGTTTCTTCTTAGCAAGTGATCCAACCAATTTTTGTTCTCTTCCTGATCAGTTTCAGCATCATTATTTCTTCACCTATTCCTTCTAGCACAGCTTCATTTTTATTCTGTCTGTCCATTTCACATAATATTCACATTTCAAATGCTTCTAGTAGTTTATTAATTTCTCTTCACTTCGTCGTAATATCCATGTTTCTGCCCCATACAAAAGCCACATCCACACAAAGTACTTCACTAGTCTCTTCCTTAGTTCTTTTTCCAGAAGTCCTCAGAAGATGCTCCCTCTTCTATTAAAAACTTCTTTTGCCATTGCTATACTCCTTTTAACCTCCTGGTACTACTTATAGAACACTCCAAGTGTTTGAAGCTGTGTACTTGTTGTAACCATGTCTTCGTCTTATTTTCATTTATCTTCACCCCATGCTGCTCATAGCTGTCATTTAGGTCGACTGACATAGCCATTAGTATGGTCTCCTCTTCTACTAACACCACCATATCATCACCAAATCTTATGCACTTTATTCTTCTTCCTCCTATCATCCTTCTCATCTTCTGAAAACAGTTCTTCACTAAATCCTCCAAGTAGATGTTGAACAGGGTAGGTGATAAAGGGCATCCCTGCCGTTCTCCTCTCCCTATCCCATTTCTCTCTGACTTAATGGCCTCCTCTTTTTCCAATCCACACCTATTTTCTTTGAAAACTTCATCAGTTTATTCCAATCCACTATGTCAAAAGCTATTTCCAATACCACAAATATTACATATTATATTTCTTTATTTTTCTCGAGGTATCTTTCGCCGATTGTTCGCAGCAGTTCAATTGCATCTCTCTTACCTTTTCGCTTCCTAAAGCAAATTGTTCCTTTTCCAACTGTCTTTTCATTTTATATTACATAGGCTACGCAGATTCAGTAATCGCAGGAAAACTTCGCCGGGTACAATATCATACTGATACTTCTGAACTCATTGCATTTCTTGGCATTATTTTCCTTCGTTGTTGCAGCAACACTGTATCCGTGAAATCTTCAGACTATTCGCCTTTCTCATAAATTTAGTCGCCTAATGATAGAATAAATTTAATTCTGGAATTCATAGGCTTGAGAAGTTTTATTTTAAGTTAAAATAAATTCACCTACATTATTACTATTCATCACGTGAAAAGAAGAATATCTACGTATGAAATGTAAATCTGCAATAACGCCATTTCCTATAAATTTTAAATTGATATATGTATCGTTGCAATCGTAGTCTACATTTGGTAAATAAGGAAATTTTATTCAGAAAAAGAAAATCATAGATGCTCGTAAGAATTACGCTATGTTCATGTCTACAGAGTAATTACTTCAACCCCAAAAACACTTATTTCCATATGTGCAATTTATTATTCAATGTTATTACTATATTCTCATTTCAGGGTGACTCTGGCGGCCCATTGGTTGCAAACGGCAAGCTCATCGGTATTGTCTCCTGGGGAGCAGGTTGTGCCCGTCCCAACTACCCTGGAGTATACACCAAAGTGTCCGCACTCCGCAGCTGGATTTCCTCCAACACTGGAGTCTAAGCTACATATTGACATGGTTCAAACTCTTACATTCAATCTGTCCGATGTTAATGTGTCAGTGTATCCTAAAACGCACAGAATAAAAAAAATTTAATTTAAACATAATTGTTTGATTTTTTTTCGATTATTCTTCTATATATTCTTGCCCATTTTAAACAAAAGTTATTTACAAATTGTTATATGAATGACACAAAATATACGAATAGAAATCTCACTAAAATGTGATAATTAGAGACGGGAATTTCATGCAAATGCAAGTTTTTATAAAAACATAGGACATAGCTCGAACTTAGTACTTATCCATTTCATTACTTTCCAGTTTAAATGCATGTTTAATGTTTTGAGTGGACCCCACAGTTTCTCGATTTTTATGTCCCTTAGTTTAGCTTCAGGAATCAGGATTGACGAAGGAAAAGAAAAGAAAACTAAATAACATGTTACGATTTTCACAATACGATATTAGAGGACCTTTCTCTGGACGGAAGTTCACTTTTACAACACTTTACCGACGACCCTCTACAGACTGCGTGTCATAAATGGATTTATTGCATTGGATACTTTGAGAATAGTAGAGAGGAAAAATAGAAGATTCAAGGAAACTGCCGACAAATAATTTAGGTGAAAGCACTCTCTTTCAGGGAGGTTGTAAATACTCTCTCTCTTTCTCCCTTTCTCTTCCTTTTCCAGTACCAGTAGCAATTTAGATTCTTCTAAAATTGGAATCATTCGCTAAACTGTCTTTGCAGTGTGTGAACCTCGTAAGTGGTTAATGTGCTTGTTTATTCAGTTTCCGTGTGTTGATGTGGTTCTAATACGCCTGCAATTTTATTAAATGTTCCAAAAGTGTAGTCTTTGCACAGTGAATTAAAGAAAAAGGTTTTATTAGATCATAATGGGATGTCATATTCTGCGATTGTTACAGTAAAGAGGTAAGCACTGCTATTCTGTTTCCGAATATTTTCTACGACAGTTGTTCTTTGTAAAACATTACAAAACTTCTTTAAAATAAACTGGACAGGGTCATACACGCGAACCCGGACTACGGATTCTTTTGTTCAGTGAATTAGGTTACTTGTGGCGGAAACTTGAATGAAGAATTTAATCTGGCACTGTACAAATATGTTCATTTAAGTTTGCACCCATAACTTCTTGCGATGTAAAGAGGTCGTTCTCTGCCTACAAAAACATATAGCCTGACAAACACAGGAACCTTACAGAAACCAATTCAGAAATGTTGTTAGGTTGTTAACTGTGCAAAAAAAGTGAAGTGAAATAAATTTGGAACAAAAATGAAAGTGCATATTTTAATGTATTTTTCGCTTGATTGTGCATGTTTCATAGTTTGATAGTGCATGAATGTATGCATAGTTGGGATTTTATAGTGCACGAAATTCTCGTCTCTACTGATAATAATATGAAACGTAAGTTCTAAGTATGTTACATTTATATAGGCCCATAGATCCCTTTCAACGCAAACAGTAACAAAAATATATAATAATAATAATAATAATAATAATAATAATAATAATAATAATAATAATAATAATAATAATAATAATAATAATAACAATAATTTTAGGAAACATATGGCGAGGATGCTCATTAAAATAACATTCTGCTGTGTTACAAAATATACGACTAAAAATCTGAACATATTAACATAATATTATCAAATATATGACTTCTAATCTCAGTCATCATATTAAGATATTACAAAACATACGTCTATAAATCTTGCCAATTTATCATAATACTACGAACATATCACTATATAGGGTGAACCGTAAGTAATGTCAATAATGCTGGAAGGTGATTCCTTGAGTAAGGAGCAACAAAAAAGTCAAATATAATTTTGCTGTATTTCGAATAGTTTTCCAGAAAAACGTTTATTTTAAAATACATGAATTATGAGAACTTGCAACGCTGCGCCCTACAACCAGCTGGGAGTTGTGTTGCCCTGAACAAACCCCTCCACCTGGGTTGTTAAAAGCCAATTCCATCATGCCAAGTACATTGAATTTGACCTTGTAAGAAAAAAATACAGATCCCATACCGTTTTATTTTTGTGTTTAACTATATTACATAACTGAGAATGAACACTGTTTGTTTCAAGTTAAACAACATCTTGGACAATTTAAAATAAACTCTATAACCTAATTTTTATTAAATATTGAGATAACACAGGCAATAAGACAGACTTATTCAAACTAAATGGATAATATTAAGAAATCAGATTTGTAATGTTGTGTAGTTTGATATCTTGGTCTATGGTAAAAGACGTTGCTATGGCAAATTTGATTGGCCTATATTAAATATTATATCACTGGCAAATCATTTTATAATTAACTTTATGCTCGACCAAGCCGAAATCTAGTAATTATACACCTGGTAGCAGCCCTTTAATGGACCTCATTAAAGTACACCTATTCATTAAAGCTCGGGTGTTCCACCAATCAGAAAATACCATTGTAGCAATATGAAAGCGCAAGTATCGATTATTCTCGGATATGCAATCGAAAGGCAACTAGCGAAACGTCACGGAGGCTGGAAATCCAATACTGTCGCAGAAGATTATGTTCTGTTACTATAATAATTAGCGTTAATTGTAAATAATATTCAAATAAATTCAATTTGTCATCTCGTTTTTCAATGTCTAAATCAATTTCAAGGTTATGTCAAGATTAATGTGTATTTTACTCTCTAGATTATATCAAGGTCAATGACATTTGTTTCTCGGAAAAAATAAATACTTTCGCGTCTGCGCACATCTCACAATTTACGAGATATTGCACAAGGTCAGTTCCGCTCCCTAATCAGATAAGAATGACATGAATACTTATGAATAATTTCAAGTTGGAAATATGGTCGAGCATAAAAAGTAGTATGAAACTTGCTCGTATGAAAATTATGAAACTCGCTTGCGCTCGTTTCATAAACATACTCGCGTCTTAATTACTACCATTATAGGCTCGTTGCATTATGTACTATTATTATACGAGTTATGCTTTCTTAATAGAATTAATGGCGTTTTAGTTGTCACGGTAACATTTTACGGCACTAGTACGATATTGTGGTATATTAAGGACGATTTTCACTAACGATAAAGACTGTTTATCTTAATGCTCATGTACAAATAATTTTATTTTCAAACTCTTCGACTTGATTTTAATTACATATTCGGTGGACACAGCCAATAAGAAAAGCTTATTTTACATTATACAAAGTTATACCGGGTGGGAAGAATAAAACTGGCCCGGACTGTCACGATGCGGACACCTGACATTGCGTACCAAACACCAATCTTGAGATTATGCAACGCCTCTTCCAAGTACTCATGGGGATTTATTGATGCATAATGACGCATGTTCTGTGCGTTAATATACCCTGACAGGCTGAACCAGGCCCCATCTGAAAAAATGAAAAACTGAAGATCCAAAAGCCCTGATTCCACTTCACTCAGAAACCACCGGCAGAACTCAACACGGGAAGGTTCATCTGGACGCTTTAACGCATGCACAACAGTAAATTCGTAAGGATACAGATGCAGGTCCCTTTTGACAATGTTTCGACACGACGTTCTCTTAATTCCCACTTGCACAGATAAACGGCGTTGCGATTTCGTCGGACTTTGTTTCAGGCTTTCCTGCACTCGGGCAATGTTTTCTGGTGTTCGAACTCTTTTCGGATAGTTACGGTTTTTATTCGCTACAGAGCCCATTTCACGCCATTTTGCCACTAAGTTTTGCATTGCAGCCTTTGCTGGAGGTTGTGCCAAAACACGTCCAGTCTGAAACTCTTGCGCAAACAGTTCCGCACAACTTTTCCATGAATTGTGCGTCGCATAACACTCGACAATGAACACGTGTTGTTTTATCGTGAGCACCATTTTGTGTTGCATTCAACTGGCCACTAAACAAGTCTCCTCCTCTCACTCATTCAAACGTAATGACACAGCGAAGCTCGGGACAGAGCATGTGGGAAATGCGCATGCGCGGACATGTGACAGCAACCCATTGTTGCATCTAAATCACGGTTTCCTGCATTGTCAGGGTCATTTCCGCGTCAGTCTTACACATATAAATTGATATATTTCATATAGGCCTATACATACATACATATATACATACATACATACATACATACATACATACATACATACATACATACATACATACATACATACATACATACAGACATACACAGATGGGAGCAAGACAAGACAAAGTAGGAGCAGCTGCAGCAATATTCCAAAAAGAGGAACTCATCTGCCAGTTGAAGTACAGATTACATGCTAGATGCTCTAACAATCAGGCCGAGCAAGCTGCGATCTGGAAAGCATTACAGAAACTACAGAGAATGGAGAAGATACCGAATGGAGAGCGAGTGGCAGCTGTGTATACTGACAGCAACATCACAATATCCTTGCTGAAGAGAAACACAAAGCACAACACACTAATAGCTCACATTCATAATACTCTTTCTGCACTACAACAGAGAAACTGGACAATCCATTGTGGCTGGGTTAAGGCCCATGTTGGCTTGTATGGAAACGAACTCGCTGAGAGACTGGCAAAAGCAGCATCCACGGGAAGTGAAGTAATATACAAGAAAATCCCAAAATCGACAATCAAATCAGAAATATCACGATTAGGACTTCAGAAATGGCAAGAATGTTGGAATAGTACCACAAAAGGAGCGCTGAGCAAAGCATTTTTCCCTTCCGTCATGGATAGATTAAAAACAAAACTCCCGATAACGCCGGAATTCACAGCCATTGTGACAGGTCACGGGAAAACCAATTCACATTTACACCGCTTCCATCTCAAAGATGACCCTGTCTGCACATGCCACAGAGGACAACAAACGGTAAACCACCTAATCTACGAATGTCCGAATATGACAAATCAAAGAACCATCCTCATAAACGAGATATCACAAAATAGAGGAACCTGGCCAGTCACTAATCAGCAATTAACATCCAGGCACCTATGAGCATTTCGAAAATATATTCAATCAATGAACATCTAATTAGAACAAACCATCACACCATCACTAAATAACTCAGCACAAAATAACTCTCCAAAAAACAGAACAATAAAATAATAAGTATTCCAAAAACAATTGTATTCTATAAATAGCGTCAAAATCGTATGTATTTATTATATGATCCCAATTGTAAATATCAAATTGTACATTTTGTAATGGTTGCATGTAATGTTACTACTGTAACGGGACATGCAGATGCATTCTCAATAAAAAAAATACATACATACATACATACATACATACATACATACATACATACATACATACATACATACATACATACATACATACATACATACATACATATTATCCGCGGGCCAGTTTTATTTTGCCCACCCCGTACATTATACATTAGGTTTTTTCCGAAGTTTTCCCTCAACCCATTAAGAGCAAATGCTGAGTAACTTATAGCGTTGGACACTGGACTCATTTCGCTGGCATTATCACCTTCATATCATTCAGACGCTAGATAACCATAGATGTTTATATAGCGTCGTAAAATAAACCACAAGAAATTAACTTAATATTGCAATATACGTGAGTGTAAACCTCTCCATACTAAAATAATAGAATATTACAGAACATATGACCAGAAATCTAATCATATTAACATATTATTACAAAACATAGGACTAGATATCTCAAATATTACAAACCACGCTGTTAGTAACTCCCAATATTAGCACAATAAAATTATTTGTTCATGTGTTCTTAACCATATGAACGGATATAGTCAACTACCCATCTGAGCAAATCGTAAAAGTACGATTTCAAGGACCTCTTAACGTACGTCTTCGGAGATACTTCTTTACTTATCAACTATTTTAAATGGCAAGGGCAGTGAGAAGATCATTAATTAAAAATGGAGAAATGCTGGATGTATAAAGGGAGAGAAACCGAAGTGCTCGTAATAACTTACTCCCTCCCCTTCGATGAGATATAGTGTAAGCTAAGCGAGCCAAGTTACTCCTGAATAATGTTTAATAACACCATAGATCATATTATGTAACAGATTGTTCATCCCTATGTTAAAATCGGCAGCACTTTGAAGAGAACAACCGTCAGGATAGCCACCCGTCCACCGTAAACGAACACGAGATGGCAGTACAGTCGCTAATGCAATATGGGAGTTATGACGTGACTCCTTATGTAACAGCTAGATGGCAGCATATTAAACCTGACAAAAGTTGTTACCGTCAAAGCCTACAAGGCCGAGCAATCTGGGTACATATGATCTAGGATAATACCTACTGAAAAACACAAATATAAATAGATTGGAAACTTGTTACTAGAAAACATATTAACTAAATACATAGTCAATACGTCTTCGAAAAAATAATTGACTCAGGTACATACTTCAAACAACATTCATCTCATACTACTTCGGAAAGATAAGAAGAGATTGTGAAGAACCTTGTTTCTAATCTTGAAAAATGGCAAAGGAAATGATTATTCAAGTGTTAAAAGAATTCTAAGTATACACATTATCTTAAAGATAACAAACTTAAAAAATATGATTACGAGATTTAAATCTCAACTAAGGCGATAAAGATAAAGAAAATTCAATAAGAAATTATCCGCAATAAACAGAACTTTACGTTAGTAAGAGATGCAAAAGAGGTTCAGTAATTAAAGTATCGTCTTTTCTAAAATTCAAAGCTCTCTGATAACATGTAATATAATGAACAATATATAGTATCAATATAAACACCTTTTTGTTAAATTCAACCATAAAATGTATACCAGAATATCTTAAAGAAAGTTATAAGTAATTCTCATTCTGAGACTGTTCTTCTTTCTCTAAATTTCGTATTTTACGACACTTGATTCCCAATTTTCAAAGGAATCCAACCGAAGAAAATGACTTACTCTTGAAAGCCGATATTTAACCTGCGAACATTGGACTAGTAACAAGCACGATATCCACTAGACCACCAAAGACGACTAGTTGACGATATAAATATACAGAAAATCTGACGGTATCCTAGAACATACGGTTTATCGGGAACATATAAATACTAATTGGACGGCTTTTATACTTATGAAAGAAACCAAACGCCATTTTTTAAATTGTTTAGATATATCCATCTGTTAACGTTTGAAACTCGAACCATGATTTAATTAGATGAAACAAAGTGATATCACAGTCTAGTATATTCAGTCACGAAGCTCAATACGTAGGGAATATGCATCCATAGATAGTTGCTAACGTCGACCTGGTTGGCGAGTTAGTATAGCGCTGGTCTTCTATGCCCAAGTTTGTGGGTTCGATCCCGGGCCAGGTCGATGGCATTTAAGTGTGCTTAATTACGACAGGCTCATATCAGTAGATTTAATGGCATGTAAAAGAACTCCTGCGGGACAAAATTCCGGCACATCCGGCGACGCTAATATAACCTCTGCAGTTGCGAGCGTCGTTAAATAAAACATAACATTTTTTTTAGTTGCTAACCACTAGGATCGCTACTATCGCCTCATCACAGACAATGAGAAATAGTACCGGCACAGTCTATTGTTCCTAGTACCCTCACAACTCAAGCTTCGTGACTGTATATACTAGGCTGTGGTAATATCTAGGCTGTGCTTCCATCTGTGAGCATTTGAACCAACAACCAAATTCCATTACCATTTTCTTCTTTTATTTAAACAGAACCAAGTGATCTTTGGTGGTTGGTTTCGTTTAAAGAAAACATAATATATTGAGATAACTGATAACGCATTGCTGTTTTGTACGCAATTAAGGCGTGTTATAGATTTATAAAGCTGTATGAAAGGATGTCACGAGGTACATTGTAGAACTGGCGTTGAAGATCAACAATCAAGAATAAAATTAAATAAGTCTATAGGAATATTTTCAGATGGCATAAGGGTTATTAAAAATAGGGCGACACAGTATTATATGGTTAGTTTAGCATTACTAACTCGATACAATATATTGCTTCACTGTAATGTATA
The DNA here is from genome assembly GCF_040183065.1 of Periplaneta americana. Lineage (NCBI taxonomy): Eukaryota > Metazoa > Arthropoda > Insecta > Blattodea > Blattidae > Periplaneta > Periplaneta americana. The sequence goes on from NC_091117.1 coordinate 148,825,051, forward strand.
CGTTCAAATAATCTAATACACTGTGTTCAATCGGTGTTATTATTGGTAACACATGACGCACAAGTTGGTTACTTCTGCAACCACCAGCAACGGAAATGACAGTGTCAGTAGGAGTAAGCCTAGGCTTCACATTAACAGTTATCGAACGTAATGAATCACCAAGTGTTACTCATGAAGACAATGAGCGAAGTGTGTTTATGTATTTGTGTGGTTTGATCGATGTATATTTCATTTTTTTCAATGTTGTGGGTTGGGAGTAGTATCAGGGGTACTATAACTGTAGGAGTATTATAGAAATAAATATATGGAAAGAGAAAATAAAAGGAAATTCAGGAGTGAAGTGAAGAGAAAAAGATAAATAGCCTACGTAAATAAGTACAGGATAGAATAGTAGGGAAGTAATAAGTGTGTTGTAAAATAGAGAAAAGGGAAATCTGGACAATTAATTTCGGAGGAAATGGCTGGAAAAGAATGATTAAGAGTAGGTAGATTTGAGAATATAGAATAAAATAAATAATATAAATTATGAAGGAAAGAAGTATGCAATATGTAATTGGAAAGCAAGAAATGGAAGGGAGACAGTCTAGATATGAGAGAGAATAGAAGAGGATAGATAGGAAAGGATAGATAGCAATTAAGTTAAAACAGAAATATAGGAAGTAATAAAGAAATACTTGGCAAATTAATATATTGATAGAAAAGGGCGATATGTATTAAAGGGATGGTAGATCGAAAAGCAGAAATGTGAAGGTCCAACATAAGTATGAATTCTAAAATTGGCTGACAAATAAATATCATACCATATGTATTTCATCCTCTGATTGAGTTTCTGGCTGATATGTACATCCAGTGTCGGCTCGTGAACTTGTGGGTTGGGGGAGCTGCAGTAGATTTTGGTACATACAAATTTCATTTCTTGATATCATTACTAATAAGTATATGACAAAAATAAATGCACTACATATCGAAAAATCAAAACTTCCTGACTTAGTTGGGAGATGTCTGTGGCATCATTTGCCATAATCGCTAAAAAAAAAAACTAATACCATCGATTTCAGTCTGAATTTCAAATCGGCAGACACTCAACATGCAATCTACCAGCTCATCCTGAATTGTTTTAGAATTACCTTTAAACAGTGGCATGTTCCAAATGATTTTTGAGAGACTCGTTTAGATTATTCACGAAATACACCAGAGTTCTTCGAATCGTTTTTTCATCATGTCCCCTAAGGGGAAGTTCATAGAATCAATATTTTTTAAAATAATTTCACGATTTTTTTTCATTTCTTTATTATGTTTGAGAATATTTGTTCTGTTCATTTCACTTAGTTGCGTAGCAATGTTAGTTTTTCTAACATAGCGAATGAAACATTTTTCAGATGAGATTGCGAAGATTCGTGCTTTTTAATTTTTAGGGGCAAATGTCCTAAATCTGTCACACCACTCCTAGTCTACGCAGTATCACCAGCGAAGAGGAGGCAAAGGAAACAAAATACAGATTTTTTTTTTTTTTTGTTCACATCCACGTAACCACAAATGCTTAGCGTAAATTTCATTGTTATATGTACTTCCTTACATATATGCACTATTTCGGCTGGATGAAGCTTGAGTAAGATTTAAGTCGGGTAACGGACGACCCTGTATTTCACTTCATTACATCAATCTTCTCCGCGAGGGAAAGTTGAGAAAAATAAAATTAATATTCTGTAATTCACACACACTCATGCTTGCACATTTGCACTGGTTAAGTTACGGTACTAAGACGTCACACCAAAGCAACATTCAGATATACTGACGGTCAACAATGTTCTAAAACTGGAAAAGAAGTCTCTTTCGTATTTTACGTGCTATATCAAAAGGATTCTACTCGTGCAATCATTTTGAGTTAAGGCAAATCCTAAGATTCTACTGGAGGCTGGATATATACGTAATAATAAGGCAAAAAATATTAATTTCGTTATATTAACTCGATAAGATTCTACAACAATAAGTATGTGAAGAGAAAATAAAAATGTTGTCATTAAGTTTCAAGGGAATAGAGAATCCATTTGACGTAGTATTACAATAGCGATGTGAGAGTGGAGGAAAGACCTTCCCTTATGGCCTGGCTCTGCAAGCCACTGCAGCGAAATATGGGTTTTAAACAGCGCATTTTCCCTCTGCTTCCCTTCACCTCTGTACCCCTGGACCATGCAAGACACATTCTCTATGAGCTGCCACCCTGCAGATCCCAGGACTTTGAATGCAGTGTCAATTCTAATACAGTCGACGAGCAAAAAGATTATGCATAAGATAATAGTACATATTCCCGGCCAGATGAAATATAAAGCAATTTACCAATAAAAGCTGTAACAATTCTTCTACAAATTAAAATAAATATTATTATTATTTTCCTGTCAAAGCAGGGAGTGCTGCAGCTCCGCAGCTCTTATGGACGAGCCTGTGTATATCTATTATGAGGCAGTAGACCTACACCTGACTTGATGATATGTGTCAGAGGAAGAACAAATGTTTGTATGCATCTGAAGTCTGACTAGTGTAATAATGTAGCTAGTCGGCGATGTATGTAATGGAGAGGGAAATGAACTAGCCAACCTACCCCATTACCTCCTGGCCTAGTTACCTCATAAGTGGTGCCTTCTTCATATCACTTGTGAAGTTCAGATCTGTCTTCGGACAGTTGACTAAACAATTCCAGTATGTATATGTGTGGTTTGTTTGATGTACTATATGTTCTTAATATGCCTATAAATAATTGTATAATATAATAGTATATATAGTAATATATATATAATGTAGTATATATAGTATATATAGTAGTATATATAGTAAATATAGTATAATAAGCAATTGTATTCAATTAGAATTAGTCTGGCTGGGCGGAAGAGAAGACCTACTGTCCTTAGCTCTGCCAGATTAAATAAATAAATAAATAATTATTATTATTATTATTATTATTATTATTATTATTAATACATAATTTGCAGATGCAATGTGTTACACAGAGGGCCCACAACTGTATAACTTGGAGGATTATACATTAAGGTGATGGAAGGCCGTCGCAAAAAGAGAAAATTAGTTGTGAAGATCGACATTGGAGGAAATGAAATGAACTGGCTCACAGTTCGTGACATTAAACTGGAGAGGAGCAAACCATTTGTCCTTCGGATGAACACTAGTCATTCGCAAGCAAATTTCATTCAAGTTCATATAAAAAGCAAACAGTGAAGAAGACCATCAGATAGCGTTCATTCGGATAAGTTCTGTTGATTTGTCTCTGGCTTGAAGGAAACCTATGTATGAGTAAGGAAAAGCTTAAGATATTCAATCTATTCGTCATCTTGTACTCCAGGAAGTCTGACATTTTATCAGAAACTTCATTCCAGCACAGAGGTTAAAGATGACATACAGCAAATGCTTTTGAAAATAATGCAGAAATTAAAATGGAAAAAATTATGGTTTATTTAACGACGCTCGCAACTGCCGAGGTTATATCAGCGTCGCCGGTGTGCCGGAATTTTGTCTCGCAGGAGTTCTTTTACATGCCAGTAAATCTACTAACATGAGCTTGTCGCATTTAAGCACACTTAAATGCCATGGACCTGCGCGGGATCGAACCTGCAACCTCGAGCACAGAAGACCAGCATTATACCAACTGCTCTACCGAGGCCGACTCGGTCTTCTAAGGCGGCATTTAGTATTCATCCTGTATACGCATATTTGGGCGTTAAATTTAATAAAAATACTGGACAAGAAAATGATATTAATAACAGAATACAGAAAGCAAGAACAGCAATAAGAACTTTTAATGGGGTATCATAGATAAAAATTTAACAAAGAACATCAATATTAAAATGTATTTATTTATATTTTAATTCTGTTATTTAACGACGCTGTATCAACTATGAGGTTATTTAGCGTCGATGGGATTGGTTATCGCGAGATGGTATTTAGCGAGATGAGGACGAGGATTCGCCAAAGATTACCTGACATTTGCCTTACAGTTGAGGAAAACCTCGGAAAACCTAACCAGGTAATCAGCCCAAGCGGAAATCGAACCCGCGCCCGAACGTAACTCCGGATCGGTAGGCAAGCGCCTTAGCCGACAGAGCTATGCAGGTGACTTTAAAATTTATAAATCCATAGTTCGAAGTACTATATAGATCTGAAACTTAGCAAATGAATTATGATACTACATTATAATTACTATAAAATGGATTATTTGAGATAATTAGATAGAATCAGAAAAGAGATAATTAGACAAAAAAATTGATGTTAAAAATTCTTTATTATATATTATAAAATACAGATAATTAAAATGGTATGAGCGTATAAGAAGAATGTCAGAGCAGAGATTACCTAAGAACATTATTTAGGATAGTTTTCACTTGAGAGAAAAAGGAAAGGTCTACCTAAGATCACATGGTTACATGAGGTCAGAAAATTGATGAAAGGCAAAGTATTAGGAGAAATTGATTGGGAATACATGATGGAATGGAAGAGAAAGAGTTACAGGGACGTAAACTTTGGATACAGAAAAAAAGGTATATATTGTAAACCTTTAACGATTTTTTTCAAACTTGATAAATATTTTATTTCTATTTTATTAAAAGCAGAATGCCTCTATGAGAAGGTAATTCTGACACCATTTATACATGAACTTTAGCATTTTCCGAACTATCTCTATGACTTAAATTGCAATGCTTACTGTCGCACCAAATAAAATAGATTTGCACTATTATTACCATGTGATAGCCATTCTTAAAGCGAGAATAATAAAAACATTTAATTTCTTGCTCTGGTGACCTTATAAAGATAACATAACTTACTGTTTGAACTTCTGGAATTGTAGAAAAACATTTACCAGTGCAGTCAGTATTTATATGCTACCAGTGACTGGGTGATTATCCAAAGAAACTTCCAAAATAATTTTATGTATGACCAATGGAAGCGTTCTAATTATTTTACTTCTGAGATATTATTTTATTAAAATGCACAAAGTTAAATTTTTTCCGGATCATCTAATTTTTACCTTATAAAGTTACAGAAACACTCTCCTAATCATCTCATTAATGAAATGGAATAAAAAATAAAGTTTCTTGGCTCTTCGTCAGTCATCGAAGTAAGAGGAACCCGGTTTACTGGAAACTCTAAGCTAGTAAGAAAATAATAATGTCATATAGCTTATTGCATTAGGCTCAAGAAGATTATGAAATGAAAGTGTTGAATATTAGATATTAATAAGTAAATTTCTGTTCTGTGGAATGATTCAATTGTTTTATAAAAGAGACGATATCAGTAATAGGAGTGCGTTCTGTTCAAATCTTAATACCATCCAAAATCACTTCACTGTGAAACACTCTGAGCTACGGGTATTACATGAAAGTAAATGTGTTCAAAGCTAGCCAATATGGTTTAGTTTTCTAAAATACTAACAATGATCGCCTGAAAAAAAAAAAATAATAAAAATATTACTTACCATCGTTTGCATCTTGATGTCTCAGTTGCAATGGAACCAGAAGGACGTGGCAAATCCTCTTCGTAACTGCTCCTTCTGGCAGAAACAGCACAGGATTTGCAGGATATCGAATCCATTCCAATTGGTGAGGAACCACCACTTTACTGAACAGCGAAGAATGTGCACTTTAGTTTTGATGACTCAGTGTATTACTAATACATTCCGATAGAAGTTTTCGAAGGCGGGGAAATTTTACCTGTAAATATGTGTAAAAATAGATAAAAGCATCAAGACAAAGAAAGCAGATTTGAGTTACATACTCTATAGAATGTGCTGTGGGAAAAATAAATATAGCACATTTTAAAATAAAAGTGAAAAGCTAGAGATGAGAAAGGAGGTAGTTCATTAACTCTAGTGTCTTTGCATATTCATATACTGGCAAAGTGATTGAACATGGATTTTACTGAAGGCAATTCTTGTGACGAATGAAATAGATTTTAGGGAGTCGCTATTTGCAGAACACAAATGGTGACTTTTAAGCCCAGTTCCCACGGTGCTTGTCTTCTTGCGTGTTTCCTTGCTGGGCAGCAAGCTAGCTTTGTTGTGGATACGATGCTGGCTCCCGTGTTGGCTACGGTGATGGTGGTTGTTCTCACGGAGCTGGCTCTTTCCACAGTTCAAATTGGAAAATCATCCGATGTTTCATCTGTTGCCAACACTCATGGTCAAAAAGAAACTAAACCGTGAGTGGAAAACAACTAAAGTCCTACAGTAACAATAGTAAATGTCGTAATAAGGTAATTAAGCCATAAATGCAAAACAGCTAAAGTCCGAAATTTAATTGCTGTTTCTTAGAAACTAAATAATATAGAAAAAAACAGGTTTAGTTGCAAAACAACGAACATGGTGACATAGTTTCAGTGGTGATACTATATCATCACCTTTGGCTCCAGTCTGCAAACCAGAACGAAAAATAAGCAAGGAACCTACCCTCGAAATCCAGCAAGCTAGCCACCAAAGCAGCCACCAGAGTGCATTAATTCCAGCAAGTGAGCACGCAGGGTAGCCATCAGCGCAGCCACCTTGAAATCCATCACAGAAATAAGCATCATGAGAACCGGGCTTTAGATATGATTAGAATTGCAGAGGCTACATAATGAATCTAAAATGTTATCAATTAATTTTAATATTAAAATATCCTCGAGAAAAACTGAACTGATAAGATGATTTTGATGCCACTGAAACTATCAGGATTAAATAATATTCACACTATATTTCAATTGAAAAGATGACTTTTGCTTGTTTTTCATGTAAGGTCTCAAGCACAGATGGAGAAGATGATTATAATAAATTATATTCAGACAATTTTGTACGCCACGAAAATACTTAGGCATGTTAATAAATAAAGTAACTGGAGTAATGTTCAATAACTTTTGTAAATCGAGATGTAAGACAAGCATTCAATACTGACATCATATATTTCACTTGAACTAGAAAGCACACAAACAATATAACTTATTACTCCTAAATTGAGTGCTGCCTATTTGCATTAAGATCCTTTTTCTCTATGGGCAATATAAACATCCTTAACCACTTCCCTGATTAACCCGAGTTAACTCGACTTGCTAACTTGTATCAAAATTTATTAACCCGAGTTAACTCGTTTGAATCCCATTTTCGCTGCTAAGGATTATATCCCGAATATATACGTTTCCATTCTTGCACTAACCGTTTCCTCACTAGATGGCTACAGAAGTTAGTGGTATTGCTATATCTGGTGGTATATTTTGTACTTCTTCCTTGCGAGTGGAATTCTATGCTCATATAGCATTCACACACAGTAGTGAGTAGATGCTAGTTAGTTTTGGCGGTTTCTTTTTGTGTTTAGTGTTTTTTGTGTAAAGATGGATCAAGTTATTGATTCCGAAACTTTTGTTCAGGAATATATTCCTGTAGAAGATTAGGAAATGAAACATCGGTATCAGAAGACGAAGTTATAGACCAACAAACAAATTCAGATCAGTTGATGTCGCGCCTTTTCGACAGTGGTTTGAATAGAAGATATCTGGCACCATTTCTTCTGCATCTCCGAGGTCCCCATTCCGTGAAATATTAACATTGTTCCTGATAACGATAATTCTCAATTTTTTAAATTATTCTTTAATAATGACCTCATCAACATTATATTCGAGGAGACGATTCGGCATGCTAATAAATGTTCGCAGAATGCTGAAAATAATTCGTGGCGGCCTACTACAGACTCTGAAATACGTGTACTTTTGGGCATAGTGATACTGCAGAAAATTATTCACAAACCTGAAGAATAGATGTACTGATACAAATATTCAATAACTGCTACACCATTCATCCCAAATGCTCTCATATAGGAGAGCAGACACTACTGTCCGGAATGCAATATGCCACTGTGCGTAATACCCTGCTTTCGAGTCTATCACACGACAAGCAACATTTAACGCCTTGAGAACAGCACTGGTATTGTACCTCATAAATTAATCCATAAACAAATATAAGTTGGTAAATAGTTCAGGAGAAAATCAAAGTCGGACAACTACCAGAGCTGGAATCAAGGTGCACGAGATAATTCGGGATAATAATTCAGCTATGAATCTATGTCTATTTCATAGTGATTTTTTAGATATGTAAGAAAATTAGTGATGTACAGTGATTCTGCAATATTAAATGACCTCTTTACGAAAATAAAAAACTGGTAAAATATATAGTAAGGAAAGAGGTTAAATTCCATATTTTGTAAATGTTGATTTTATAATGAAATGCGGATTAATATTCTGGGCTAACTCATGTGAAGCTAAACATACTTTTACAAAAGAAAATCCTAAGGATAATGACAGGCATGCATGAAAGGATATCCCGTTGAAAGATTTTCCAGATTAAGAAAATTACAGTTTGTGAGTACATTCTTTCCTTGATAATGTTTTATGTCAATTATTAAATACTTTCAGTACTAATCAAAACATTCATAATTTTAATTCAAGACACAAATTAGATCTCCATTGATTCTCTGTTAGTCTCAGCTGTTACAAAATATAAGTTCACTTTTCATGTTTACAGTCTTCAATGCACTGCCTAATTAGCCTATCTTGGATTTTTTATGGGAAAGAGGTACCTACAGTTTATAATGGAATTAACAAAATGTATTCATATTCATATCTCTATTCAACCGATAAATTGTTCATGCTTGTAAATTGAATTAATATATTTAATAAGTATTAATAATTATGTATTACATATTTTGTACATGTTTTCACTTATTCTGTAACTGAAAGCTTTAATGTTAATGTAAGATCTATGAAATGCAATACACAAAATAAAATAATATTACTGTTCAGTTTATAGCTTGTAAGAGCAAGACATTCACAAGGGAAGGAAGTAAATAAGACTTCGGTAGTCCATATAATTGTGAGGGGTAGAAAGGAGGAAATAAGGGACCGCAGAACTGCAGTCTATGAAATTGGTGCTTAAGAGAGGGAAGTGATAAAGGAGTTGCAAAAGATATAGAAACAATTAAGTAAGCGTTCAAACAGTAATAGTAACTATCAAAATAATCGGTGGGAAAATGTATGAACGAATAAGTGAATTAGTGTCCAGAGAAACAACAGATGATAAGGAGGTGAGAAGAGGAAATTGGAAGTATTTATTAATAGGAATTAGTAGTGAAATGTTACTAATATAGAAAGTGACTATTAAGTTTAATGTGCAATAAGGGAAATTGAAATTATAGGAAGAGAGAAAGTATTTCAATGTAAGTTTACAAATGAAGGTTGAGTTGAGAATTGACTTATAAAAATAGTGCCTAACGAAAAATTTATCGGGTTGAAAATGAACAAATAAACACGTGATTCAGTGACTAGTGCAGGAATCGGGGATAAGAGTGATGACAGAAGTAAGGAGAGGTAGATGTGAGTATAAACTGGAGATGAAAGTGAATGATTATGATTAAGTAGTGTTAGTAAAAGTCACTATACAAATTATTTATTTATTTACTCATTTATTTATTTGTTTATTTCTTTATTAATTAATTAATTTATTTATTTATTTTTTATTTATTTATTTATTTACTTATTTATTTATTTATTTACTTATTTACTTATTCACTTATTTATTTATTTATTTATTTATTTATTTACTTATTTATTTATTTATTCTGGTGTAGTTAAGGCCATTTGGCCTTCTCTTCCACAACACCAGGAATACAAATACTGTATAATACAAATTAGGGAAATTTTAGACGATAGGAAGTACATATTTCAATATAAGGAAACGATAAAAGTGGTGAGGTGTTCACTAGAAGGAAGGGAAAATTTTAAAGGTGAGAAGTTAGATAGTAAATTGAGGATATATTATAGTAATAGGACTAATAAAGGTAAAAGAAGATGGCTGCACACGTCGATGTGTTATTGTAATTAGAAGGTGATGGGGAGCACAAATACAGAGATGTGGTGGCGACCCATTACTAAATAAGAGCTGTAGAAACAAACATCATATCATATCATATCATATATCATACGTACCATACCATATCATATATCATATATCACATATCATATCATACCATACCATACCATACCATACCACATCATACATACCATACTATATCATATCATATATCATATATATCATATCATATCTCATATTATATCATATTAAACAGGACATTTAACTATCAAAAACATGCAAGAAAAGACACTTATAAAGGCATGCCATAAAACGCATTGGAATGACCACATTGATATGGTCTGATTCCTGACTACTACGCATATTACTAATGTTGATGGCGATGATGATTATGATGATATAAATTGTGTGTAAAATGTTTTCTGCTTATTGTCTCATTTACAGTACAAATTCCACCACACGTACTTGAATTTGGACATCCATCTCTTTCAAAACAATGTCAGATAGAAAAAACACAAGTGTCGTGATATAGATATGTGTAAATATTTTAGGTAATTTCGTAACAAAAAGATAAATTTAATGGAAGCTTTAAGATTACATCAACTACGTCAAACTGTAAAAAATTTAATTGCTGTGAAATGTCACAAACAACTCAAGGCTTATATATAAATATGTTATCTAACGAATACGCAATACTTAATATTAGTAGTGCAATTTTAGTGAGCGATACACAAAATACTCATACTCAGATGGCAGCTATACGATTTCTTGCTCTGGCCTTCCTCTTTGCTTGCGGAGCGAGTAAGTATTATTAGCCTATATTCTACTTTACAGTAGCTTGGTGTATTTATTTTTCAACAAATTTGTGGTTCAGTGCAGAATCCTAAAGACTAACCCTTACAAACAGGTAGCTTTTTCTGAAAAAATTGGAGTTAAAGAAAACTTTAAGTATTGTACTATACGTAATAAAATTGTAGTGCAGTATGTTATCATCTGTCTACCTCCGATATGGATACTTAGGCCTACACCACAGTCATAATAAGAGGAATGATAAATAAAAGATTTAGGTTCATATTAATATTGACACTGTTTAATTGTTTAGGGTTTAGCAGTTCTTGCACTGAACCATAGAATTGAAGAGATAAAGTTCGAAAATTTCTAAAGTGTAACAACCTTTTGAATTTTCCGGGACAGTCATAATGTTCTCAATTGTAATCGACTCTTTTACAGGTATTACATTCTAAACAGGGCCTGAAGTGAATCAGGTTATAGAGAAAATATATAAAAAAAATCGTAAATATATTCAAAATGGATTGAAGTACCGTACGTGATTGTTCTTGTCTAGTCAACTGGCCGAAAACAGGTTTAGACCTCATAAGTAATACCAATAAGACATCACTCATGAGGAAACTAAACCAGGAGATAATGGGGTAGGATGGCCAGTTCCTCTCCTCCTCCATTGCAGACATCGCTCACTAGTAAAATGTTACACTAATCAGACTTCAGATGTATACAAACAATTGTTCTTCCTCTGACATATATTGTCAAGTAAGATGCACTGCCTGATAAAATAATAGGTGTACATATCAGCCAGAGGTATATGTGATTAGTATCGGACATTAAACAAAATGTGCAAGAATCTTATTATCAATACAAAATGCTAACCTACGTTACATTACTATTTCTTGTTTCATACAGATATATATTGTATATACCTCTACCTTCTGCCTAGTATGATTTTAACAGTGGTGGCTTCACTTTTCTGCTATACACAACAAAAGCTGCACAGGTATCTTGGGGACTCTGTATGAATGACGATTTCTTGTACTTTCCGTATCTTCAATTTCGCCTGTATCCTACCCGATAATCATCACCTATGCAAAATATCTGCCTGAAATTCTCGAATCTCGGAAGTACCTATCCATGTCTTTCTGTCACCACCTTTTTTCCATTTTATTTCTCTTCGAATTTCTCTCTAAGACCTCTGCAAGTTTTCTGCTTTCTCTTCTATTTTTATTCCGCAATATATTGGCTCCATTTGATTGTGTAAATATTATTGTCGCTATTTTGTTTCATACAGTAATGAACAATATCATTTGCAACAAACAATAAATATTGCAATAGACATTTCCGTTCATACAATTCCTACTGTCACCAAATTACCTTATCGCTTTTGGTTTTCCTCTCCAAAATCGACAAATCAATCAAGAGATGCTGCATTATCCGGGTCTACAGGACATCTTTTCTTCAAAGAAGAAATAAAATGATTCAGTATTGTGTTAGGAAAAAATTAATCGGCGATGTATGCATTGGAGGGGGAAAGTAACTTTGCAAAAAACAATAAATATTGCAATATAGGCCTACATTTTAGTTGCAATTCCTACTGTCACCAAATTACCTTACCGCTTTTGGTTTTCCTCTCCAAAATCGATAAATCAATCAAGCAGATGCTGAACTGCGTTGGGCTGCATTATCCGGGTCTACAGACATCTTTCCTTCAAAGAAGAAATAAAATAATTCAGTACTGTGTTAGGAAAAAATTAATCGGCGACGTGTACATTAGAGGGGGGAAAGGAACTGGTCACACTACCGTATTATCTCCTTGTTTAGTTACCTCATAATTGGTGCCTTCTTGGTACCACTTGTGAGGTTCAGACCTGTCTTCAGACAGTTGACTATACAACAACGACAACAATGGGGTTTATATGACTATAGGATATCGTTATTGTTTTTATGAGAATATATGTTGGCTAGATTGGAGAATGGAGTGATGTCACATCATGACGTCACATCATGGATGGCGGTGGTTAGGTTGGTACATATGTAAATTTTGTTGGTGGTTGGTATTGATGAGGTTTGAATGGCGTACCGGTAAAGGATGTGTTTGGATGGTGAGTAAATCATTCTTTTATTTGTTTAATTTATGAGTCGTTGTTAGTAAATCATTGTATTATTTGTTTCATTTGTGAGTAGCTGTGCTTCTGGTTATTTTTTTGGGAATGAAGTGTGTTGCTGGGCCAAGTGGTGTGAAGCGAAGGATCGAACATTGTATTTCCGATTCATGTTTGGAGGAAGAATGTACAGTAAATGTAGGTGATTGTGCTGTGAGTGCATTTTTGAGAGATGTGAGTGTTTTGTATGTTCCAGAGAATAAGGATGTGTGAGTGTTTTTTTATTTTGGAGTGATTTTTATTTTGCTTTTGTTGTAATTATTTGTTGTTATTACCCTTATTGTTTTTGTAGAGGTTACTTTTTTCGCGAAGGAGAGCGTTTTATTTGTGTTTTATAATGATGGGTATTCTTTTGTTAGGGTAGTAATTACGCATCAAGGATAGTGTTTATTTTATTTATTGCAGAAATAGGTTTTTATTTTTATTTATTTTTTTTTTTTGGTTTTGTATATTTGAGTGTGTGTGTGTGGATCTGTTCGTTGTTTCTTTTTATTTTATTTAATTTGTGATTCAAAGTTGTCAGAGCACTGCGGTAGGAATTGGTATTTTGTAAATGATTTGAAGGTCAGTTTATTTAAATTCGATGTTTTTTATTATGTTATTGTGTTGTATTTGTAATTTGTGTGAAAACCGAAGTATGTGAGAAGGTTAGTGGGTTAGTTGAGGTGATATTTGAGTGACATGAGATGAACATATGTTTTGAAATTGCTTTGCTGATATCCTATTTTAGATAAGAGCGGGTGGGTTATATTCCAGAATGGGACGTTGTGAAATTAATTTGGTGATATCGTATTTTGGATAAGAGCGGATGGGTTATATTCCAGAATGGGATGTTGTGATATTGTTTTGCTGATATCCTATTTTGGATAAGAGCGGATGGGCTCTGTTCCAGAATGGGATATCGTGAATTGTTTTGGTGATATCGTATTTTGGATAAGAGCGGATGGGTTATATTCCAGAATGGGATATCGTGAATTGTTTTGGTGATATCGTATTTTGGGTAAGAGCGGTGTATACAACATATACTAAAACACTAACCTAACCTAACTTAACCTGTCACAGATTAAGGAAAAGGTTAGGTTAGATCAGTTTAGGGTTTTAGTTATATTCCAGAATGGGTTATCGTGAATTGTTTTGGTGATATCGTATTTTGGATAAAAGCGGATGGGTTATATTCCAGAATGGGATATCGTGAATTGTTTTGGTGATATCGTATTTTGGATAAAAGCGGATGGGTTATATTCCAGAATGGGATATCGTCAATTTGTTTTTTAATTTTTTTAGATAGTTTTATTTATTGCTCGTTTTGGTTTACGTCGGCTATGTTGTGACGTCACTGCGTTGTGACGTCATTGCCGCCACGTCATATTTTTTCCAACTTGACGAAAATTACTCGATATCCTATAGTAAAAGAATCCCGTATGTATGTATGTATGTATGTATGTATGTATGTATGTATGTATGTATGTATGTATGTATGTATTTATGTATGTATGTATATAAACTGAACAAAAAAAATATATATATACACATAAATATTTCAGTTTTCAAATTCAGTTAAAAAGGATTAATGTAGTAAGTACAGAACCGATTAAAGACTATAATATACCTTTCTTGCACAGCTCTCTTACTTCAAATGTTATTTATACTAGAAAAACCCCTGAGATGTGGCATCTTTTCCAACTTATCTCATGCAAATTTCGAAATATCTTCTATTTTTTACTTCTACTTACATTTTAAAACACGTAAACAATCTTGCTCTTGTATAGGAAACGGAAGTTACATATGTCGTGTAGAGATGGGAACGATATATCGTTTTTACGAAATACCGATATTTTCCATTCGATATAGCGATATATCAGTATCGAAATTTTCATTCTATATATCGCATAATATATCGCTTTTCTCATAAATTTGTGTTTTTTTTTTTTTGTGGAATTATTATCACTATAAACTACAATAAAATCCACACTAGACAACTCCGATAATTCCCGAAGAAATCGCGCTAATGAAGATGGACAGTTACATAATTGTGCAACCTCACTCAATACCTTGTTCTAAATGGCTAGACTGGAATTCGAATTCAAACTGTTTAATATGCAGTACCAAATTGAAAATGCAGCGTGTGCGAACGTGAGACAGACTGGAGGTTTACCTACGTACCTACTACTGTTTTAATATTGTTACTAATGTTCTCCAAGGCAGGAGTAACTCCCACCCTGACAGAGAACCGTCTGATCTCAAAACGGGTATCAAAGCTTTTATTTCTATATTCTGAAATAGAAAGAGAAACAGGGATTTAATACCGATGTGACATTATTGTTTACGACTATGATTTCTATGCACAACCTAGTACTGACATTCTGTTTTTTTTTTTTATTTTATCTTTTTAGTGTATAAAACTTCTATCCCTAAAATCATCACCATTCTTATTTGGAATGTTGGAGTGTAACAATAACTTGCAATGGGAACTTACTATAGAAGGATTGTATCAAATCAATTGTGAAGTTTGTTAAAACTTGTAACATTCTAAGTACGGTTTACTTACATTTAAAAGTAATACTACAAGTTCTGTTTACTTACATTTAAAAATGATTATGTTGTTACATAGAAAAGAGCATTATATCTGGTCCTTAATTGAATCCTATATAAAATTAGAATAACTTCATCATGTTCCAATATCAAATACTCAACCATGTAGAGTTCACTTAACTCTTACCCACTATATCATTTAAGCTCACGTTACCTCCACCATAATTTTGATTTAGGTTAGGACCTACATCACAATATGGTATTGAAAATGTATTGTTTATTGTTACAATTTTACATTTATTTATATATATATATATATATATATATATATATATATATATATATATATCAAATATTCATATGAATGAGGTCTCGCCCACCTCATTGAATATTACACGACTAGTCTGAACTAGTCAGTTGTATTATTACTGATAAATACGAGAAAAATTCGTACCGACACCGGGAATCGAACCCAGGACCTCTCAGCTCTGCGCGCTGAGCGCTCTTACCAACTGAGCCATGCCGGGACACGATCCATGGCGCCGGCCGAACCCCTCTCGTAGTACTGTTTTACGGCCTTACTGCATTTGAGACGATACACCGTATTCACCGTATTCAACATCAGTTTAATGAAAACTGCTAACATTATATATGTATATATATATGTATGTATATATATATGTATGTATATATATATGTATATATACTGTTAGCAATTTTCATTAAACTGATGTTGAATACGGCCACAAAGTCATTTAATATGCGCTACTGCATACATATGACGAGTATCGTCTCATATGCAGGTAGTAAGGCCGTAAAACCGTACTACGAGAGGGGTTCGGCCGGCGCCGTGGATCGTGTCCCGGCATGGCTCAGTTGGTAAGAGCGCTCAGCGCGCAGAGCTGAGAGGTCCTGGGTTCGATTCCCGGTGCCGGTACGAATTTTTCTCGCATTTATCAGTTTACATTTATGCTTTTGATTGCTATGATGGTAATTTCAATGGTAAAAAGGAATATTAAAATTTAAGTAATTTTGTTGCAATACAAGTACATCTGAAAATGTAATTTGTTACGCAATAGCGATATATCGATAATCGTTCGATTTATCGATATATTTTTTGCAATATATATTGATTATCGAAATTAAGTTTGCAATATATTGAAATATCAATATATCGGTATTTAATTTATTTCCTCCATCACTAATGTCGTGAAATGTTAAGTATTTTACGTAAATGGTTCACAGTTTTGTTTAATCTCTGACAGGTGAGCCAATCAACGAAAAAGAAGGACGAATTATCGGAGGAACCACTACTACAATTACAAGTTATCCATACATTGTAATGTATTATCATTAATTTCTTTCGTTTAATACATTGTAGTCTATTACTTATTTCAGTTAACTTTAAATTACGTTTATCTATGAATTTTATTAAATACAGAGTGACCTGTTTTGGAAGAGACGAAATAAAACGCTGTTAACATGAGAACTATTGCTACAGTACTTACTTTCCGGCATCTATAAATATGTACACTGACGTTCAAAGATATCTGATCCTACTGATCAATAGTGATCGATAATTTGTTGGTGTAAGTGTGGATCCTTTAGTTATCACTTCTATAAATAGATGGCGAAAATAATAGTCACTGTT
Organism: Periplaneta americana; assembly: GCF_040183065.1. NCBI lineage: Eukaryota > Metazoa > Arthropoda > Insecta > Blattodea > Blattidae > Periplaneta > Periplaneta americana. The sequence goes on from NC_091117.1 coordinate 148,842,077, forward strand.
GCCAGTCGTACATAAATATACCCGTGTTATAGAATTCAATTTTGTGCGAGATCGTGCGTATTTGCTTGTTTTCCGCACAGAACCAATACGCAGTAAGTGTGAAATACCACATTCAGTATTCCGAACGTAACACACATAACAATTTCCCTCTTCTTACCGCTTAAGCGCGACATTCATTTTACTGCTTTAGCCTCTTAACATATTATTTTTAGAGACGTTTAACATAGTAATAATTATAAATTGGAAACTTACCACTGCAATTTCACCTAAATTGCAATGTTAATTATTGTTTTTAAATATTTGCAAAAATTAAGTAAAGTCTACTACTCCACGAAACTTATTGCATTCCTGATACAAGTAACATTAAGGAAGCCGTGAAGAAATCAACGAGATTCCAGATGCCGATGTTATTACTGCAATATGTTATATAAATAATATTGTTAAAATATTAAAATGAAAAATAAATCATTACATAACCTTACCGTTTGTTTTAAGTTCGCATTTATAGACTGGGGGAAAAAAAGACAGACGTATATCACGGCTTGCTGGAGTATAGTAAACACAGAAAACATTTTACAGGAACAATGTTGAAGAAATATATTTTGGTGTTCCGAAGTTGGCGTCATTAAACAGAAACCAACATGGAGATTTCATTGCAACTAATTAGAAATTCGTCTTTCAGGTATGTAATAAACGATCTTCGCACAAAATAATGTACGATACACGAGCGGTATGTTTGTTTTCATGTTCTCGGAAATTAAAAAAGCTCAACTACGTTTCGCTTTTTCAATCTTTTCCTCGACCATGAAAACGTCAACATACCGCTCTTGTAACATATATTACTATTTCATCCCACTTCTCTGATCATAAAACAACACTGAATTCGGCTGAAAATCGTTGATATTGTCTATTAGAAGAATAATTTATGCTATATATAATCATTTTTCCTGACTTTTTTAACGGCTCCCAATAATGGTGCCACCTATTGAGAACTAGCGGAACTCTTTCAAAGTTTGCCAATTTTCAATATCTTTGGTTCTGACTTATCCCGTGGTTGGAAATTTCGCTAACGCGATCATAAAATCGTAGGTGGGATACCTCTGAACGTCAGTGTACCGTACATTCCAGAAGGATAATAGTTTTGACCATACTAGATCTCAACATGCCCACTTTTGCAACACAAGTTACAAGACTAATATTTGTACCATGTGTAATCTAACAGCTCAACAATAGTTTTTCAGAAGGCAAAGCCAATCTTTGCTTTTATATCATCAGCATCTCTGAGTCGCTGTGTAGCAATATGCAAAATTCTTTACAAAACCCCAAGCAAAGAAATCGGATGACGTTAGGTCTGGAGAACTTGGAGCCACATAATTGGCCCACCAATGCCGCACCAACTGATGTCAAATTTTATTCAGAAATTCACACATTTCTTTTGCTCAACGAGATGGTGCTCCATCCATCTGGAATACCATCCATGTTGTTTTTCTGTTGCAGCTATGGTATGAAAAGTAAAATGTGGTCCATTTACTGGAGATCCACATCGCACTAATACTTGAACACGTTACAAGCGGTAGGGATAGAGTTCCAAGTAACGTTGGCTGTGACATACCAATCTTTGCGGGCAGTTGTTTGAGACAATTCTTGGGACTTGCTGTCATAGCAGTTTAACATCTTCGTTTCGAAAACACGCCACCAGTGTGTGGAATGCTAGAAGATACGCTTTCTTTCCAGCGTGTAATATCATAATATTAATGACTTGTAGTTTTCAGTTCTCCAAACACCACACTCTTGACAGAAACGATGCTGACGTTGAACGGGTGTCACAATTTCAAATTTTTCAAACCATATTACACAAATTTTCCTCGTTCCCTTGTAATAAACAGAATTTTGATTATTCAGTCGTTGCTAAGTGATAATCTTAATTTATGATACACAAAACGTCTGTGTTATGACTTCATAACCTATTGGAAGTAAAGTCATTTCATAGCGATTTTATTTTAAGTCTTCCCAAACAGATCAGATGGTAGTACCACAGTCTAGTATATACAGTCACGAAGCTCAATACCTAGTAAATATGCATCGTTAGATAGTTGCTAACCACTAGGATCACTAATATTGCCTCATTACAGACAATGTGAAATAGTACCGGCACAGTCTATTGTTCCTAGCACCCTCACAACTCAAGCTTCGTGACTGTATATACTAGACTGTGGTAATACTTCTTCGCACATACTGATCTACTGTCATTTCTTCTAACAATAGGCGGCCTATAATTTTAGTACATAAAATAAATTAATTACCTTAACTTTATTACTTTTAACATTTAATTTATTTTATTATTTACTTACTGTCCAGAACGCCTCCTTCATTTTTATATAGAAAGTGAACTGGAGTTGCAAGATATCTGATCTATAGCTTTTTTATCGTATAAGAGAATTTTCTAACCACGGCTTAAGTCAAAACCAAAGATGTAATAAATTGTGTATTTTGAAATACTTCCGCTAGTTCTCAATAGGTGACACTATTATTGGGACTGGTGAAAAAGTGTTTGGGAAAATTCTGATGTAGATTAAGTATAAATTATTCTTAATTGACAGTATCAGCTGCTTTTTTGCTAAATTTAGTATTTTTTACAATCAGTATATTCATGTACTATTAGCAACACTGCCTTTTATCTTTGTCATCTATTCACAGTAGTAATAATGAAGAACTAAAATTAAAGTTGTATGGTATTAAAATTGTAATCTTGTAAAATTTTGACTTGCTCCACATCTTAAAGCTTCATTGCTAATGTAAGATCTGTGAAATAAAATAAACGAAATGAAAATGAAAAGGGCTCCTAGTTAGCCCTCTTGCTAAAGAAGGCACACTTACACGAACAAATTATCGATCATAATCGATCAGTAGGGATCAGGAATTCTTGAACGCCAGTTCAAAGATATCTGACCTACGATTTTATGATCGTGTAAGCGAACTTTCTAACCACGTGATAAGTCAGAACCAAAGATATAAAAAAAATGACAAACTTTGAAAGGGTTATGCTAGTTCTCAATAGCACCATTATTGAGGTGGTTAAAATGATTGTGTAGATTAAGCATAAATTATTCTCATAATTGACCGTATCAGCTGTTTTCAGCTAAACCCAGTGTTGTTTTACAATCAGTAGAGGAGGTTGAAATATTGAATTCTATAATGCAGGTATAGGCTAACGAAATATTTTTCTAACAATTCTTGTTAACAATAATAGCTGTTTCAGGTTTCTCAATGTTTAATGGTTATATATATATATATATAACCATTAAACATATATATATATCACAGATAAATATCTAAATTATCTCATTATTATTATTATTATTATTACTATTATTATTATTATTATTATTATTATTATAACTATTTCTTACCAATGTTTATTATTGTCACACTAACATTACTTATCCAACTTTCATCATTTACTTTCATGTTGTTTATGGTCTAGATATTAATGTAATAACTATGTAAGCAATTGTATTCAATTGGAATTAGAGTCTGGCTGGGCGGAAGAGAAGGCCTACTGGCCTTAGCTCTGCCGGATTAAATAAACAAATAAATAAATAAATAAATAATAATAATAATAATAATTATTATTATTATTATTATTATTATTATTATTTATATACGATTGGAAACCGAATATCATCTTCGCCATCTATTCACACAAGTAATAACTAAAGAAGCAACATTTACACCAACAAATTATCAATCACTATCAATTAGTAGAATCAGGTATCTTTGATCGCCAGTGTACTAGTCTACCAAGCTCATGATAGAACGGGAAAGTGGACGGCTGGTATTTGTTGTTTATAGTCTTAGCGCGGGAATGCTGTATAGTCTGTTACATATTGAAACAGAAGCACGGAGTAAGAAATATGTTACTGAAATAATAATCGTTATGATTTTCCTAACAATAGGTGCAAGTGTATAGTAGTGGCAAAAAAAAAAAAAACCGGACCGACCCTTGTACCTGATTTCAGAGTCAAAGATTCAAATTTTGGTAGTCACAAAACTCATCCATCTGGTATAATTAATTGTAACAATGAAATTTATTGCATTTGTTCGATTCTTACCGTCTTTTGTTTCCTTCAGTGTCTCAAACTTACAGACGAAAAAACTTTGAGAGTTCTATTTTCATCTGGCATCAATATTACATTTCTACCTCCATTCGGCAAAGATAACTGCGTATTTTTACATTAAATAGCAGTACATACCTCTGGCTTCACTATCCATATTGAAATTACCACAGTTTGACACAATACACAGCACAGGATTCTTTTGTATTAGCTACAAGTGTCGGTCCGGTTTTTTTGCCACTACTGTACATGCTTTGTTGAGACATTATAATATATGACTTTAATAAGAATAATAACAAAGCTATTTTGTACTAACAAATACTACGTAGGCTTTTGTCAATAGTAATATATAATTTTTGTGAACTGCTGTACTCGTTCTAAAAATTTGGTCCTACTAATTTCATATCAAATGCGATGTCATTTCTATTTCGCCTTTCACTGGTTATTTTCCTGTTTACAGTAGCGTGCAAATTAATCCGAACAACGTAATTACTTATGCAAAAACACTCAAACGGGATAAAAAACAAAAAGAATCTAAGATATACCTCAGTAATCTATGTGGCCTCCCTTGTTCCTAATAACAGCTCTGAGACGATTTGGCATGGATTCCAATAATTTCCCACAAATATTCATTTCTTCATCACGAAACCATACACCAATGAGGGCAGAAATCATCTTCTCCTTTGTAGAACAATCCATTTTTTGCATTCTTCTTTTGCAAATTGACCACAGGTTCTCAATGGGGTTGATGTCGGTTGAGTTGCCTGGCCAGGGGAGTACCTGAATATTCTTCTTGTTGAAGAATTCTGTAGTTTTTCGAGACGTATGGCATGGTGCCAGGTCTTGTTGGAACACACCTCTGCCATCCGGAAATGATTTTTGCAGCTGGGGTACGATTCTGGTTTCCAATAAGTGAATATATTTGTCAGAATTCATCATTCCCTTGATAGGTATTAATGCCCCAGGCCCTTCATGTGTAAAACAACCCCAAAACATTACTTTAGGGGGGTATTTGTGTGCTTGTTGGAGATGAGCTGTTGTAACTTTTTCGGATCCTTTCCGTACGTAAGAAACACGGTGGCCGTGGACCTCGAAATGAGACTCATCGGAAAAAAGTACATTCTTCCAGTCATTCACTGTCCAGTGTTGAAGTAATTTTGCCCACATTAAGCGTTTTTTGCACATAACAGGGGTTAGCAGTTGCTTCTTAATAGGCTTACGAGCCCTTCGTCCAGCTTCCAAAAGCCTACGCCGCACTGTTGTGACGTGAATATTCGCCCCAGTGGTAGCCATTAACTAGCGGGTTAAGTCGACAGCAGTTACTCTCGGATTTAATTTACTTTTCCTGACAATTAAACGATCATCTGCAGGTGAAGTCTTCCTTTTCCGGCCACAGTTTCCTTTTTTATGGGGTGTGATGGATCCAGTCTCCCTGTATCATTTTATGATCGAATTAACAGTAGCCAAACCGATGTGACATTCTGCAGCAATTTGCCTCTGTGTCATAGAAGAATGCTCTGCTAATGTTATAATTTTAGACTGTTTTCGTGGAGTTGTATCCATTTGTGAAGACGGCAGAATGTACACAGGATTGCAGTATTGTCTTCAACACAACTGAAATGCTTATAAGTACAAAACGACAGGAAAAATGTCACATATTATAAAAAAAATAATGGCAGACCTTCAACAATGGAATTACACGTAATACAGATGTCAATTAAAGCGGTATGAGCAGCTCTGAGGCCAACAATGACAGAAAATGTAAAAATATATCGTGTTCGGATTAATTTGCACGCTACTGTATTATGGTAGGGGGCACTGTCTAACACAACAATGTTTCTGGGGACAATGCTGGTATTACTCACGTACTCATCCATTTTGTAAATCTGAATTCATTTCATTATGAGATTTCTCGTATTAGATTTTGCGTCATAGATACCGTATATATAATGAAATTGTCAGGGACAAATTCTTTATCGCCAGCAGCATGTGTAACTATTACTCTTACAAAACATTTTTACATCCCGTCAACCTTATTTTATGAATAGTGGGTAGTGCTAACGAAAGTAGGTCTCACCAAGATAAGTGACCCATTTTTGGTAATTTTTCCTATTTTATGCAACACGTTTCGCCAATATATAGTACTTAACTAATTTCGAGCGTTACTCCGTGCTAAAAAAAGAATTTTTCATAGCTCGACAAACTCATTAGATATTTCTCACTGTAGTGTGTTACGGGCCTAATTCACAATTTCGCCATACTATTATAAGTTTGGTTGACTGGTATGAAATAATTTTTGCTTAATTCATTTCGTTTGAAAAAAGAAATTGGATAATTAAATAAAAGAGCAGAATATCCCTTCCAATGAAAATATTCTTTATTTACATTCAAGACCATAACTCTTGATATACGGACGTTTAAAGAGTAAAATTATACTTTTCTGAGTAATAAATCAGGCCATGTAAAAACAAAAAGTTAAAAATAAAGAACCAACAATTGCAGAGCAAAATTAACTGTCACAATAGTTTCGTTATAACTAACAATAATTAATTTAATCCAAATTAAAGTACAGACAAATGAAATGGTAAAATTTGTCGTTCTCACTTACATAGTTTTCTCGAAACTCTATTTCTTTAATTTCATATGAAATGTATTTTCCAGGCGTCCCTTCACAAGGGTACTGAGCATATTTGTGGCGCTACAATCATCAATTCCGAGTGGCTGGTAACTGCAGCCAGCTGCATTTCTATGTGAGTACCCGTATATAATTTTTTGTTGATTAATATTGGATTTAGGATCATGTACGATATGTCACAAAATGAAATAGCGTTCTATTTTTGGGATGTTTCTTGACAAATTGTGACTGGCACAACATACTCGTATTCGGGGTAGACTTTCTTCGGAATCGTCGGTTGCTCTTGATATTCTCATTTCCTAACAGTTTCGTTATTCCTTCATTTTCACTTTATCACCTGGATATTCTTTGCAGTTTAAATAAATTCTTAATTATTTATAAGTAGCAATACTGTTTAAAATGTGACTACTTTGCACTATATGGTCCCAAAATATTCTCCTAAAACCGTCCTACATATTTGAAGAGGTGGATTCCAAAGTGTCCTAAGCCACTTGTTTTTACATTTTAATTTGCTTTATTTATTTTTAATTTATCCTTTTCAAGTCCGCCGAGTTAGCTCTGTGGTAGAGTGTCTGCCTCTAGAACTAGCCGGCCCGGGTTCGAGTCCGGCGTGGTCAGAAATGTTCATGTAAAATTTCTACCTCGGGACTAGGGAAGATGGCGGTGCTTAACTTCTAATCACTATAGTCTCGTCGCTCCTATTTCCGGCAGCCAATCACGTTGCAGGTCGGCTACATTTAAACGTGTGCGTCTTGTCATTCGCTACTGATGATGTAATGCATTTTCTAAGGCTCGATAAATACTTAATATAATCGCCCACCATTTTGGCTCTTTCGTTGGCGTTCGCAGAAAACACACGAGGACGTTATTTTTCACTCAATTATTTGCTCAATTACAGTGCGTTTGATTTATTATCATAGGAGCTACGACATGATAATGTTTAACGGTACGGCAAATAGATTCCTCATCTGGTAGCTCGGCAACGAAAGAACAAAAATGGCGAACGATACTACCTACCTAGACTTTATAAAGCCTTCACTTCCTAAGATGTAAGCAAAGAGAAGGAGTCACACCGGAAATAACAGCGACACGACTATAGATTGTGGATCAATATGCTTGGGTTAAATCCCAAATCCTTCCCCAGTGCATATGAAGAGAAGGCACATGTCACTGTTGATAGTGATTCGTCCGTCGGACGGGGACGTTAAGCCTGGCGGCTCCCTTGGTGCTATTCGACAGGCGTAGGCTACGTGCCGGCACCGGGCTTCCCCTTCTCCCTTCCTCATCTTCATCATCACTCATTCAAGACACCATACTTACACGAACACTTATACATACACTCACCCTAGTACACGAAATAACTCCCACAGATACACATCATGTACAGTGTGGCCCGCCGAAGTGGTGTACAACTAGAAAAATGGGTCACAGTTCTGCCATCTATCCGCAATATATGCGGAATCCGAATCACGTAAAGTGAAGTGGGTAGGTGTTTGATACATACATACATTTATCATTTTCAAGCCCATATAAATCCTTAGACTTAGATCCGTTAAAAAAAATGTAAGCACCAGGAGCGTTTTATCACTTTCTATCATTTTTTCCATAAATTATCATTTTGACTTAGGCCAGTTTACAATTCACCTCTTCATTTGTCTTTTAATGACTAGGCAACGGCGATTTGTTTATACTTAGGCCTATGTGTTGTTGGTATTCTTTTGATATATATGTCATAAAGTATTTGACTGTGTTATCTATTTTTGGTATACAGTATATAATATTATATTTAGTTTGTTATTCAAAATGTGCGATGACAAACAGATAATTTCAATTCAAGTGCTTCTGGATCTCTTTTGAAAAAAAAAACAGTTTTTTTTTTTCATTTTATTGGGTTATTTTACGACGCTGTATCAACATCTAGGTTATTTAGCGTCTGAATGATATGAAGGTGATAATGCCGGTGAAATGAGTCCGGGGTCTAGCACCGAAAGTTACCCAGCATTTGCTCGTATTGGGTTGAGGGAAAACACCGGAAAAAACCTCAAGCAGGTAACTTGCCCTGACCGGGATTCGAACCCGTGACACCTGGTTTCGCGGCCAGACGCGCTGGCCATTACTCCACAGGTGTGGACAAAAAAAATGATTGCAGCTTCAGAAGCTGAATAAATTGTGATGATGGAGATCTTGAAAATTAACTTCTCTCAGCAATATCACCTATTCTAAAGAATGAAACTATATGCACCAAACTGGGGGGGGGGGGGAAACACTCGTAAACAGCAGTGAGTTGCGGCAAGCCTTGGTGTTTCTAAGTCCACAGTCTGCCGTCACCTCACCAAATTATAAATGAGTCTAACTGGCGACTATTAGATCCATGTGACTTGACTGAAGCACAGTTATACGAGTAGGAAAAACTTTTGAGATTATATAATGCAGGGCCGGGCAACTGAACTCTCCGTGGAGCAGCGGAAAGCGGTTCTTGCTCACGAGATACTACCACAGTCTAGTATATAGTCACGAAGCTTGAGTTTTGAAGGTGCTAGGAACAATAGAGGGTGCCGGTACTGTTTCTCATTGTCTGTAATGGGGCGATAGTAGTGATCCTAGTGGTGAGCAACTATCTATGGATGCATATTTACTACGTATTGAGCTTCATGACTGTAGGCCTGTATACTAGACTGCGACACTACTGCCAGTTCTCCAGTGTAAAACAGCTGTGCAAAGGTGAATTACAAACTACATATATCTATCGCGCATGGATGTAATAGGAATCATATTCACTCCTTCAACATTTAATGGACTTTAAATGTGATTGAAATGAAATATTTCATATAATTACAACATTAAGAATAGCGCATTCTAGAAGAAATGCGGACAATAATGGAATAAGGAACACGGACGCTAAAAAAAGGTTAGTGGGGATAAAAAAAGAAACCAGGAGTCGGGAAGTGATAGGGAAGAAAGTAGGGAAAAGAATAAGGATGCGAGTATAAGTGGAAATCTATTATATGAAAGTGAAAGTGTGGGGGGAGGGAATAGAAGAAACCATTCAAATCAATACGAGCGTAGTTAACCCATTTGTAGATTCAGTGAGTGTTAAAGATAATTAAATTGAAAGAAAAGAAGAAGTAAATAGAAAGACAGAGATAGAAATAAGGCAGAGACGAACAGTAAAAAAAAAATCAAAACCTGAGGCAGCTGAGGATAAGAATATTATAGAGTCAGAGGTATTAGATGTGATTAAAAAATGTGGGGATGTGATCAAAACGTGGAAGTAAAGTGGAACTGGAAAAACATCGAGAAGTATAGGGGAGCGAGCAAGTGTATAATCAGATGCGTAGGGATAAAATATAAGTATTTATAGGAAGTGGGAATACTGAGAAAGAATTAAGTGTAAGTGGAATAGTGAGAAAGTGAAAGTGAGCACAAATAGGAAAGAGTGAACATAATAGAGAGAAAGGGTTAATAGAAGTGAACAAGTGTCAGCATAAAATTAGTACTAACATTTGAACATTGGAACGATAAAGGAATATAAGAGTAAGGTAGGAGAAAAGTTCAAAGAACAAATAGAACAATAATACAATATGATAATTTATATAAAAAGTGAAATTGAGATTTTAGTGAATATTAGTTAGAGAGAGAGAAAAAAGGGAATGGAAAGTAGTGTATAATATTATGTATAATTAGAATTAACGAACAAATAGAGAATAGCAAATGAAATGGAGGAGACATATTGAAGGGGAGATTAGACCGAGAAATAGAAAGGTACAGTAGTGGCAGAAAAAACCGGACCGACCCTTGTAGCTCATTCCAGAGACATAGATTCAAATTTTGCTAGTCACAAAACACATCCATCTATTATAATTAATTGTAACAATGAAATTTATTGCATTTGTTCGATTCTTACCGTCTTGTTTCCTTCAGTGCCTCAAACTTACAGACGAAAAAACTTTGAGAGTTTTATTTCGATCTAGCATTAATATTACATTTATACCTCTATTCGGCAAAGATAATTGGGTATTTTTACATTAAATAGCAGTACATACCTCTGGCTTCACTACCCATATTGAAATTACCACAGTTTGCCACAATACACAGCACAGGATTCTTTTGTATCAGCTACAAGGGTCGGTCCGTTTTTCTTTGCCACTACTGTACATAGTGTAAATTGGAGTAGGGTGTAGACGTGTACTGCTAATAATGTTATTGTAAAGTGTTAATGGTGGCACCGAATACGAGAAATGTGTGGTACACCATTGCATGTAAAGAAGTGCTGTGACGAAATATATCATATGCTATCATATCATCACATCATATCATGTCAAGAATTTGGAACAATGGATCGCATCACGTTTAATTTCAAAGTACTACCACATTGCAGACAAATGTATTCATCCACCTCTGACCACATAACAGAGCCAACACCGCGCTCTCAGTTGCTCATTAGTAGGGCTAGGATTTTGATGAAAATGTATCTTTTTTCTAATAAGCCAGAAACATAGCTGCTGTAGTATTTACATGGTATGTGATAAACTGAGTGTTTATCTTATCTACATAAATATAAAATTATAGATAGTCCATTATGTCTATGCTACAATGACGAATAAACGATAGATCATTTGTTATACAATTGTAAATTACTTGAGAGAGAAAGAGACATTCTGAAAGCGGCAGTTATAAAGACTGAAAACTGGCCAGTGAATAAAGACAAACTAGTGCAAATATACCATAAGAACTTGATCAAATTTACTAACAATATACAGTTTGACAAATTACAATGAAATAAAAGTACAAAATTCATCCATCTATATTGCTTATGAAGTAACTCTTAAAACAATCTAAAGTAATTATATAAACATAGTTTAAGGTAAACCAATGAATGTAGTATTACTCCACAGTAATGGAGCATAAACTGCTGAACCATTTATACCCGAACCCACACTTTCTGAAGTCGAAATTGCGATAGAAAATCTGAAAAATTATAAGTCTCCAGGTATCGATCAAATTCCAGCAGAATTAATACAAGAGGGTGGAAGGGCATTATCTAACGAAATTTATAAGCTTGTACTTGCTATTTGGGAAAAGGAAATTGTACCAGAACAATGGAAGGAGTCCATTATCGTACCTATCTTTAAGAAGGGGGACAAGACTAACTATAGTAACTTTCGAGGAATATCACTTTTGTTGACGTCGTACAAAATTTTGTCCAATATTCTTTTGAGAAGATTAACTCCATATGTAGATGAAATTATTGGGGATCATCAATGTGGTTTTAGGCGTAATAGATCAACTATTGACCAGATATTTTGTATTCGACAGATAATGGAGAAAAAATGGGAGTATAAGGGTACAGTGCATCAGTTATTCATAGATTTCAAAAAGGCATATGACTCGTTTAAGAGAGAAGTTTTATATGATATTCTTATTGAATTTAGTATTCCCAAGAAACTAGTTCGATTAATTAAAATGTGTCTCAGTCAAACGTACGGCAGAGTTCGTATAGGTCAGTTTCTGTCAGATGCGTTTCCAATTCACAGTGGGCTAAAACAAGGAGATGCACTACCACCTTTACTTTTTAACTTAGCTCTAGAGTATGTCATTAGGAAAGTCCAAGATAACAGAGAGGGTTTGGAATTGAACGGGTTACATCAGCTGCTTGTCTATGCGGATGATGTGAATATGTTAGGAGAAAATCCACAAACGATTAGGGAAAACACGGGAATTATACTGGAAGCAAGTAAATCCCGAAAAGACAAAGACAAAGTATATGATTATGTCTCGTGACCAGAATGTTGTACGAAATGGAAATATAAAAATTCGAAATTTATCTTTTGAAGAGGTGGAGAAGTTCAAATATCTGGGAGCAACAGTAACAAATATAAATGATAATCGGGAGGAAATTAAACACGGAATAAATATGGGAAATGCCTGTTATTATTCGGTTGAGAAACTTTTATCATCCAGTCTCCTGTCGAAAAATCTGAAAGTTAGAATTTATAAAACAGTTATATTACCGGTTGTTCTGTATGGTTGTGAAACTTGGACTCTCACTTTGAGAGAGGAACAGAGACTACGGGTGTTTGAGAATAAGATTCTTAGGAAAATATTTGGGGCTAAGAGGTATGAAGTTACAGGAGAATGGAGAAAGTTACACAAGACAGAACTGCACGCATTGTATTCTTCACCTGACATTATTAGGAACATTAAATCCAGACGTTTGAGATGGGCAGGGCATGTAGCACGTATGGGCGAATCCAGAAATGCATATAGAGTGTTAGTTGGGAGGCCGGAGGGAAAAAGATCTTTAGGGAGGCCGAGACGTAGATGGGAAGATAATATTAAAATGGATTTGAGGGAGGTGGGATATGATGATAGAGAATGGATTAATTTTGCTCAGGATAGGGACCAATGGCGGGCTTATGTGAGGGCGGCAATGCACATCCGGGTTCCTTAAAAGCCAGTAAGTAAGTACGAAAGTAAGTAATGGAGCATGCAGACTGTAAAAAAAAAAAAAAAAGTGTTTTAAGACATATTTATTAGGAAATTTTTTTGCATTTTTTGCCTGTTTCAACTCATAAGAGCATCTTTTTGTTTTATTCGGTCTTTTTTTTTGGCATTTTCATTTAATTTTGGCCATAAATCCCCATTATTAATGTAAAATAATGTTTACTTCCTTTCATATTTCCTTTACATATTTTGTCCATTAATACTCATTATTTTGTATGATATTTTAATCGTTTTTCTACACAAAAATTGCCATTTAAACGTAGTACACCCAATGTAATGGATCAGTCCAACCACCCCTTCAATATAGACTCCTCTACACCTGCTAATTCCGGATAAGAGTGGCCTTGTTGGTGACTACATGGAAGCTAAAAGTGAAGTAAATCCATGGCGCTACAGCCCATGAAGGGCCAAGACCGACCAGCTGTCTGTTGACCTCACGTCCACATGCCGAAGCAGAGGTGAACGATCATACATATAAACTACATCAAGTAAAATAATTAATTAAAGTGTAGTACTTAGAAAAAAATTATGTAAAATTTAATTTGCTTAGTACTAGTCTAAATATTAAACAGTACAAAACCTCTTTTCCTAATAAGCCAATTATGTAAGATCAGTTTTAGGGCATTTTTAACGGCATTTTTGAAAGATTTCCTGGTCATAAATGCATTGTTTTAGGATACTTTTTTCATGATTTATAGGTCATCAAAATCCTAGCCCTACTCATTAGCGTCTTTACTGCTCATTGCTCATATTTGCTCCAGTTGCCAGGCCCTGATCTAATACATATCGTGTTTGTTAATTTATTACTTATTTCTTAGTAAGTATGTCTTTTGCAAGCTGATGCTGCAATCATGAGAGTGAGTGAGTGAGTGAGTGAGTGAGTGAGTGAGTGAGTGAGTGAGTGAGTGAGTGAGTGAGTGAGTTGTTTAGCTTAACTATTCCCACTGAGTGGCCAGACCTCGGGCTTGTCACGTAGACGGCGCCGGTTCGAATCCCGTCAGGCCTGGGATTTTTCAATGTAAGAATCCAGTAACATTGTGGTGGACATGGTTCCACTTGGGGTTTTTCTCGGGGTTCTCCCGTTTTACCCATATTAGGAATCTACATCATTTCGTCACCATGTCATCATTCCATAGCATTCCCCGATCGCTGCTGGCGACGCACGGAAGGAGCTGGCCTACGGACGAGTGGGGTTGCCTGCTCGAAACCTCGGTACGCAGCGAACCTTAGTATAGTCATCCGGTGTGGGATTGGGAATGTGCCTAGCTTGAGGGTTAGCGCAATAGATCGTAACAGGACGCAGAGCTGAACCATAGTGCCTCCCTCCCGTAAATTCAATTCCATAACTTAACTATGTGCATTTCTCACTATACTACACATTTTAAATCTGACTGCAGCCCTAACGCCAGGGAGTACTTGGTCAGAGTGGGTTCCACGTACAGCTCTTCAGGCGGGAATGTGTATCAGGTTTCGAAGATCTACAGGCACGAGTTCTTCGACCTCAACACTATGGACAATGACATCGCACTCGTCCGCTTGAGCACGGGCGTCATATTCGGAACCAACGTACAGAGCATCTCTCTGCAGGAAAGCGACGTGTCGGATGGGACGAGTGCTACTGTCCTCGGCTGGGGCACAATCTCGGTATGGCTGTACTTCAAATATCTCTTTTTACATCTAGGACAAAGTTCATTCAAGTTTTTTCCAGATAAATATTCTCAAACGAAAAATTGAGTGATTCTGTCAAAACTTAAAAATGACAGTTTCACAATTTCAAATTACTCACACACAATTATCAGTAATGGTTTTTATTTGAAATTGAAGAATAATAGTATCTGCCATTATATGGTAAATGCCTAGGACACTTAATGATTCAATCCGTAATTTCTGAAGAAAAGGAATAAATTGCAGTACAATTATCCAAATTAAATAGAGTCACGGATGTTACAGAAGACGTATTCAGATTATCTCAAGTTCGGAAACTAATCCGAGTAAGACATAGAGATTTCATTGTAGTGTGTTTAATATATCTTCGAAAATTCTTATAACACCGCCACACATTGTTTCGAACTCATATAAATGATTCGTAGAAAAAAAAAAATCATCCTCCCATAGAAATGCTGAAAACTGAATTCTAGGCTATCAGTAAGTGCTCACAGTAAAGTATTTATTAATAGTTAGGCAGATAATGTATATTTACATTATGTTTTCCATAGATCTGGGAAGTGTTCCTAGTAGTTTCTATTTCATCTAAAATTTCAAAGCTTAGCCGACTCTATTTACAAAGTCCAATAACATATCGGATGATAGACAACATGAAGATAATTATGTGGATCGTGTGCGGAGACTAAGAAAAGGTGGAAGATTGAGTAATACTGAGTTTGCAGTACCTGCCCTTGGGCTGAAAATTATGAATGAATGAATTTTATTCAGTCGCCAACTCCTTTACTAACTTTTATTTCTACGAGTAACTTTGTCTTCCACTTTACTTCTTTTCGGCCTCATTTTGTTCTTGTTGTATTCCGTTTTTCATCTGACCTTGCGTCATGTACCTCTACCGTTGTTGTTTCACTCCTTCCCATTCACTTTATACTCTCTAAAATCTCGTCTTCTTCTTGAATTCATCTCAATACCCCCGTTACGTCCCATTTTTCATTTCCTTCTTCCAATAATATCCACCTACAGCACCTTTTTCCATTTTCTTCCTTCCCTTTTCCATTCTTAAACTCGATCTGTGCCACATTTTATCTCCAACTACCCTCTTCTTCTTTCACTTCTATTTCTTCATTTTCATTTCCTTCACCTCCTTAATCTCTAACTGTACTGTCCACTGCCTCGTCCTCTTTTACTTCTCTCACGTATCACTCAATATCAATTATTTTTATTTTCTTTCACTCCTTAATCTCGATCTGCACCTTCTGCTATCTTCTACTACCTTCTCATTTTTTTACTTCTCCTCTTGCAGCGCCCTATTTTCATTTCCTTTCCCTTACTAATCTCGATCTGTACCCTCTGCTATCTTGCACTACCTTCACATTCTTTTACTTCTCCTCTTACAGCGCCCTATTTTCATTATTTTTTTTAATTTACCTTCTTAATCTCTATCTGTACCTTCTGCTATCTTGCACTACCTTCTTTCTTTTACTTGTCTTCCTGCAGCGGCCTATTTTCATTATTTTCATTTCCTTTCTCTGATTAATATCTATCTGTACCTTCTGCTATCTTGCACTACCTTCACATTCTTTTACTTCTCTTCCTGTAGCGCCTATTTTAATTATTTTCATTTCCTTTCTCTTATTAATCTCTATCTGTACCTTCTGCTATCTTGCACTACCTTCTCATTCTTTTACTTCTCTTCCTCCAGCTCCCTAATTTCATTATTTTCATTTCCTTTCTCTTATTAATCTCTATCTGTACCTTCTGCTATCTTGCACTACCTACTCATTCTTATACTTCCCTTCCTGCAGCGCCCTATTTTAATTATTTTCATTTCCTTTCTCTTATTAATCTCCATCTGTACCTTCTGCTATCTTGCACTACCTCCTCATTCTTTTACTTCTCTTCCTCCAGCTCCCTATTTTCATTATTTTCATTTCCTTTCTCTTATTAATAACGATCTGTACTTTCTGCTATCTTGCACTACCTTCTCATTCCTTTACTTCTCTTCCTCCAGCACCCTATTTTCATTATTTTCATTTCATTTCTCTGATTAATCTCGAAATGTATCTTCTGCATTCTTGCACTACCTTCTCATTCTTTTTCTTCTCCTCCTGCAGCGCCCTACTTTCACTGTTTTCATTTCCTTTCTGTTATTAATCTCGATCTGTACTTTCAGCTATCTGGCACTACCTTCTCATTTTTTTACTTCTCTTTCTGCAGCGCCCTATTTT
Organism: Periplaneta americana; assembly: GCF_040183065.1. NCBI lineage: Eukaryota > Metazoa > Arthropoda > Insecta > Blattodea > Blattidae > Periplaneta > Periplaneta americana. The sequence continues at coordinate 148,859,221 of NC_091117.1, forward strand.
CACTATTTTCATTTCCTTTCTCTTATTAATCTCGATCTTTACCTTCCGCTATCTTGCACTACCTTCTCATTCCTTTACTTGTCTTCCTCCAGCGCCCTATTTTTACTATTTTCAATTCCTTTCTCTTATTAATCTCGATCTGTACCTTCTGCTATCTTGCACTACCTTCTCATTCTTTTTCTTCTCCTCCTACAGCGCCCTACTTTCACTGTTTCCATTTCCTTTCTCTTATTAATCTCGATCTGTACCTTCTGCTATCTTGCACTACCTTCTCATTCTTTTACTTCTCTTCCTCCAGCGCCCTATTTTCACTATTTTCATTTCATTTCTCTTATTAATCTCTATCTGTACCTTCTGCTATCTTGTACTATCTTCTCATTCTTTTACTTCTCTTCCTGCAGCGCCCTATTTTCACTATTTTTATTTCCTTTCTCTTATTAATCTCGATCTGCACCTTCTGCTATCTTGCACTATCTTCTCATTCCTTTACTTCTCTTCCTCCAGCGCCCTATTTTCACTATTTTCATTTCCTTTGTCTTATTAATCACGACCTGTACCTTCTGCTATCTTGCATTACCTTCTCATTCTTTTACTTCTCTTGCTGCAGCGCCCTATTTTCACTATTTTCATTTCCTTTCTCTTATTAATCTCAATCTGTACTTCTGCTATCTTGCACTACCTTCTCATTCTTATACTTCTCTTCCTGCAGCGTCCTATTTTAATTATTTTCATTTCCTTTCTCTTATTAATCTTGATCTGTACCTTGTGCTATGTTGCACTACCTTCTCATTCTTTTACTTCTCTTCCTGCAGCGCCCTATTTTCATTAATATCATTTCCTTTTTCTTATTAATCTCGATCTGTACCTTCAGCTATCTTGCACTACCCTCTCATTCTTTTACTTTTCCTCCTACAGCGCCCTATTTTCATTATTTTCATTTCCTTTCTCTTACTAATCTTGATCTTTACCTTCTGCTATCTTGCACTACCTTCTCATTCTTTTACTTTTCCTCCTACAGCGCCCTATTTTCATTATTTTCATTTCCTTTCTCTTATTAATCTTGATCTGTACATTCTGCTATCTTGCACTACCTTCTCATTCTTTTAGTTTTCCTCCTACAGCGCCCTATTTTCATTATTTTCATTTCCTTTCTCTTATTAATCTCGATCTGTACCTTCTGCTATCTTGCACTACTTTCTCATTCTTTTACTTCTCCTCCTGCAGCGCCCTATTTTCATTATTTTCATTTCCTTCCCGTTATTAATCTCTATCTATACCTTCAGCTATCTTGCACTACCTTCTCATTTTTTTTTACTTCTCCCCCTGCAGCGTCCTATTTTCATTACTTTAATTTTCTTTTCCTTATCAATATCGATCTGCATGTCCTGTTATCTTCCACTGTCTTCATTTTCTTTTACTTCCTCTGCACCACCCTATTTTCATTCTTTTAATTTTCTTTCTCTTCTTAATCTCGACCTGTATCTTCTGCAATCTTCCACTTCCATATTCTTCTTCTCCTTCAGCGCCCTATTTCGTTTCACTTACTTTCTCTCCTTCACCTCGATTTGTACCTTCTGCTATATTTCTTTTCCTTCTTTCATTACTTCTTCGCAGTGCCCTTCTTCCCTTTTTCATTTACTTTCCCCTTCTCCATCTCGTGCTCTTCCTACTGTAGTCTTCTATTTTCTTCTTCTTTTACTTTTCCTTCTGCAGCACCCTCTTGTACTTTTTATTAACTTTCTCTTATAATCTCGGTCTTTTGTTTTGTTCCTTTTCATATATTTCTACATAGTTACTATATCTGCGCTTTCCTTATCTCCTTTCATAACGTCCTCTCCAATTATTCTTTCTTATTCTCTTTGTACTGTATCCAGTCTTGGCCTCTCGTTTCTTTCGTTTGTTCAGGAGTGCAAAATTGTTTTGCTGAACATATATATATAGACACACAATTGAGAGTAACATTAATAATTGTTCTATTAATTGAATATGTACATTAAGACGACAAACACTTCGACACTTTTCAACATAGTCCTCAGTACTTTCAATGCAATTGTTCCTGTTTTTGGTTTCTTTTTTTTTATTGAAACAAATTTTACCTTCTCTATAATGACAGCATGTATATTTAACAGGCTGCTTTTCAATAAAGCAATACGGGGTTGAAGTAAAATAACCAGATTTTCAGAGCGAATAGCTCATATTGTATGTAACAAAAAAGTGTAATACCGTATTGGTGGAAAGTGTATAGTTTTCTCAGAATTTTTTTTTTTTCCAAATGTTTAATACATTCTTATTGCGAGTAGGATTGTGATTTGTGTGTATATCGATAGCAAATCTAATAAAAGATTTCAGTAGCGTGGACAGTTTTCGTATCAAATTAATTTAAAAACCACTAATTTGAAGAAACTGTCAGACGCGACCAGCTTGCAACATTACAGCCAGAAAGGGTTTTGAGAGGTAGTTCACTAAAGTCGACAGACCTGAGATCGTTGACCTCTTACATCTATATTACGAGAAGAAAGAGGCACCGATGTTGCCAGACTGCTGAAACTTCCAACTCAATTTTCTAATTAACCATGCATTTAATCACCAAACGTAATATAGGTTTTCTGTTCATTTAAGTGCACCTTATCGTCCCTTTCAATCTGCAGGATTATTTCACTTCTACTTCGTATATATGCCTATTGTATAACCGACGATCTGTGTGAAAATTATAATATGCTATAAAAAGAGTATACGATATCAATTCTTGTATGTCAATCGTTTGTTTGAACCCTACTCTAGGAAGGCGGCGCTCAGAGCAACATTTTGAAGCAGGTAGCCGTCCCTGTCGTCAGCGCCCATTCGTGCAACACATCTTACGATACTTATGGTGGCATCACGGATAATATGCTCTGCGCCGGGTACAACGAAGGCGGAGTAGACGCCTGCCAGGTAATAATATTATGCTATTGTGTGAGTAGGTAGGAAATCTATAGTGAGTTGTCTCAGTGGCACATAAAAGATTCATATCTCAGACTGAATGAGTTTCAGACAGAATTACTGGCCAGCTACTTCTCTCCATCAGGTTCTTTATTGATAGATCTCTGCAAGCCATCTTCCTAAGGTTACTGATATTTCTTCAGGGCGTCTCGGGAGATTCCTCTCAGTCCTCTGAAGTGTAAAGCAAGAAACAAAATATTGCAGTGCAAAAAATCTGAATAGTGGACGTTCCTCTGATCATTAAACACAAACACATCACCATTATCATCACATCATCAGGATAATCCAAAGTGTAAAATAATTTATTTTCTCAGATTCGGTTTGTCATCAATATTATACACAATTTGCTTTTCTATGATATCTCGGTTTATTAATTCTATATTTTATACGATTTTATTTTACTGTTTATTCTATTTTAGTTATTTCACCATTGTGCATGAATGCTTATAATTCATTATACACTATCTACCAAAAAGGAATTGGGCACTGTTTTTGCCCCTTTAGAAGCTCGTGGTACCACCTCTTGTTGCTATAACAGCAGCCATCCTGATAGACATGCTCTCCACTAGTTTGTGTAGGATATCTACTGGAATGCGTCGCCATTCCACTTGCAACATGGCACTTAGTTGGACAATGGAAGTTGGCCCCATATTTCAGCGGCTACTATGCAGTGGTATGCTGACAATAATGTTCACCGGTTGGACTGTCCTGCACAGAGTCCTGATCTCACTCCCATTGAGCACCTTTGGGAAGAATTGGACCGGCGAGGTATCGGGAGATGCGGCCAACTTCCATTGTCCAACTGAGTGCCATGTTGCAAGAGTAATGGCGACGCATTCCAGTGGATATCCTACACAATCTAGTGGAGAGCATGCCTGACAGGGTGGCTGCTGTTATAGCAACAAGAGGTAGTACTACGAGGTTCTAAAGGGGCAAAAACAGTGCCCCGTTACTTTTTGGTAGATAGTGTATAACGGAAATACTTTTAAATTATTTCCTTTATCTTCAGCTCAGTTTGCTTTTCTATAATCTGTCTGTTTATCACTGCTAAATTTAATACGATTATATTTCACTGTTTATTCTATTTTAATTACTTCACATCTAACTTGAATGCTTATAATTCATTATACAGAGTGATTCACGAGGATTTACCGTCCTTTACGGAGCTTATTTCTGAAGACATTTTGAGCAACAAATGTCATATAAGCATAGTTCCTATTCTCGATATTTTCAGAGTTACACTAATTTAATTTGTTTGTAAAATACGCTTTTTTCTTTAGTTTGAAGGTAAAAGAATAATACAAATAGAGAATGAACTATTCAGAAGTATCATTTCTTTAATAGGCAAATATTACGAAGCTAAAAATGTGCTGTGAAGTCCTTAGTTGCTTCGTACAGACGTCTTTTTCTATTTTAACTAAAAATTACATTATTCTTACGCACTTATCACAATAATTATCCTACAAATCACACCACTTCCACCGACTTAATTATTTTCAATTCAATGTTGCATCCTAATTTACAGTCTTGGAGAGTTTACAACAGATTTTTAAAAAATGTCGCCGTCCGCTTGAGTAGCCTACACTTGGCCGCATGCTTGTGAACGGCACTCGTCGCTCTACGTAACTGGATACGGCTATCTTTGATTTCCGTGGCGCTCGCGCTGCCTGCTGACTGCACGCTGACCAAGATCACGCGTTCATAGCAATGCGTTCCAATAACGAAACGTAACTCTGTAAATATTGAGAATAGGACCCATGCTTATGTGACATGTTTTGCTCACAATGCCTTCGGAAATAAGCTCCGTAAAGGACGGTAAATCCATTCCATATATTTTATTTCTTACTTGTTGGTTTAAGTCTTTGTCATTTTATTACTTTTCAGATAATATAACAAATATAATTGAAATTTAAGTGTTATAAATGTAATTTATTTATTTATTTACTAGCCGTACCCGTGCGCTCCGCTGCACCTGTTAGAAATAAATATAAAGTAATTACACACCGTAATTAAAATAGGACGTTTGATCCAGGGAACATTCGTGTTTGTTAGAAGGATAAATCGTTTAATATGTAACTTAATTGAAATTGTATTTAAGTAATTAAATTGCGATCATTTTGGTCCAGAGAGCACTCATTTGGTGCAATGACAATTCCTTTTACATGTTTCTTATTTGTTATTACATGCAACTATAGTGTAATGAAGATTGACACATCATTTAGTTTTAATGTGTAAACTATATATTACTTGCTATATGGTTCCATTGAATTATGGTAATAACTTAATTTTAACCCTTGTTTTCTACGTCTTCAGTAAATTGCGCTTGCCCCACTATGGTTCTGAACCCTTCAAATAACTTAAATGGTGATACAGCATAAACAGCGATATGTAATTATATTTCTTTTTTTCGAAAATGTAAGAATTCACGATCTCCTATGTACCATTCCCATGGAATGAATAAATGTGTTTTTTTTTTCCTACTCAAAAATTTTATATTTTGCACATGGGAATTACTGCAGGAACAACAACGCTACAATCTGAGGCGGCGGTGAAAACGTATTGTATTGTTATTTTAGAAGTCTATCAGACCTACCAAATTTTGCATAGAATAAAACTTATCGGAAATCATTTTTAAAGAAACTTTTGTTATGTAACATTTTTCACAAAAAAACAATAATAAGCGAGATATTTCGATTTAATTCAGGCCCCGTTAAAAGAAGTATTTTGAATGTCATATAGCCTAAAATCTAACTTACAACGAACTTAATTTATATTTCAATTTTCATCGAAATCCGTTCAGCCATTATCGCGTGATATGGTAACAAACATCCAGACAGACAGACAGACATACAGACATACAAACAAAAATGTAAAAAAAGCGATTTTCGGTCTCAGGATGAATAATTATACATGTTAACACCAATTATTTTTGGAAAAGCGAAAATTACCAGAAAATTTTCGGTTACATATTTATTATTAGTATATATT